>NC_045167.1:11310871-11323371 GCF_900700415.2 Clupea harengus | reverse complement strand
CCCTCGTTTAGTTTCTAATGCGAAAAACGGTGGAGAGTAATCCATCCTGAAGTTGCATTCCGCCACCTTGAGCAGGCTAATCAGAATGAGGATATTTCCCATTGCAATTACACGCCATTAGTAGGCTGCATATCACGCGTGCGTGGCCATTGCGCCATGATTGCTTGTTATTTTAGTCATGCAGTCGCACATTACAATCCAGTAATTATATTATATCTCTGAAGGGGGAGTTATCGTGCATAACTCAATCTGAGATTTGTTAGTGTTCTCTCGCTTAATTGAGTTGGAAGTAACAGAAGCTGTTTGTTTATTTTTTCATGTACTTTGCATGGAATGTGATCTGGACTGTTGTATGTCGATGTGATTACATTTATGCTGTTATTGTACATTTCATGCACGCCACAATGTGGAACAACTCAACTACGGGTATTTGCGAAAACTGATTATGGTCTTACTAATGTAAGGAAACACATAGAATATCTGAAACATAAACAGTATTGATTCATGATTAGAAGGATTATGTTTACAAAAGGCACAATCCGTATCAAATACACAAGGTAATCCAATGACTGTATGTGACCTCATGCTGCATGACACTTGCAATCATAATTTAAATTCCTAGGTGTTCTGAGGTGTTAGAATTTATGTTGCCAACAGTATTACTGTAGTTCATGGTGCTTTAAATCCCATAACTTTTGCATGTATCATTATGGAGAGGGAGACTACACTGGCACAATCTCTGTGCATAATGCATGTGTGTTTGTGTGTGTGTGTGACGCATGCGTGTTTCCTTCGCCGGGATTTGTTTTTGTTGCGTGCTTGACTCTTTAAAGCACAGCAGCAATGACACAGCAAGAAGGCTCCTTTACCCCCCCTTCACACACACACTTCCTCTTTTTCTCAAAGTCATCGGGTTTATGGGCCGTCGGTCCGCTGAGGAAACTCCACTGCTTCTGGGGCCGCGCCATGACCATCACGGGGTGTGTGCCTGTGTGTGCCCGGTTAGAAAGGAAGTGGTCAGTGGGCACTCAGCTCGTGAAGGAGGGAGGAAGAAAGATGGATGGATAGATAGATAGATAGATAGATAGATAGATAGACAGACAGACAGATGGAAAGATATATAGATAGATAGAATGGTTTTGTGTTGGTGGATAGATAGATACAGACAGACAGACAGACAGACAGACAGACAGACAGACAGACAGACAGACAGATAGATAGATAGATAGATAGATAGATAGATAGATAGATAGATAGATAGATAGATAGATAGATAGATAGATATAATGGTTTTGTGTTGGTGGATAGATAGATACAGACAGACAGACAGACAGACAGACATACAGACAGATAGATAAATAGACAGATAGATAGATAGACAGACAGACAGACAGACAGACAGACAGACAGACAGACAGACAGACAGACAGACAGACAGATAGATAGATAGACAGACAGATAGATAGATAGATAGATAGATATAGATAGACGGACATACAGACAGATAGACAGATAGATAGATAGACGGATAGATAGATAGATACAGACAGACAGACAGATATACAGATAGATAGATAGATAGCTAGATAGATAGATAGATACAGACAGACAGACAGACAGACAGATATACAGATAGATAGATATAATGGTTTTGTGTTGGTGGATAGATACAGACAGACAGACAGACAGACAGACAGACAGACAGACAGACAGACAGACAGGCAGACAGACAGACAGATAGATAGATAGATAGATAGATAGATACAGACAGACATACAGACAGATAGATAAATAGACAGATATATAGATAGATAGGCAGATATATAGATAGACAGACAGATAGATAGACAGACAGATAGATAGACTGATATATAGGAACCCTCAGGGAATGTAGGGAAGGAGGGCACATGAGAGGATGTGTCACACGTGTCACACGGGTCCTCTGTGAATGACTTGGCATGACAAAGACAAGACATGAGAAGAAAAATAAAATTAGATCACCTGATGCCAAACAAGGCAGCCTAAAAAAAGATCATTACTGACCCAGATTATCCAATCAAACAGTGTTGTAAACTGAGCTTAACACGTGGCCTTTTGTTTTGATTTGGCTCACGCAATGCAGCTCAGAGTGGAGGAAGTGGATGAGGAATTCCCCCTGCACCTGACAGAAGTGAGCAGTGCTGCAGGGAGGGAATGGACCTTTCAGTGGGAAAGACATGGAGACGAGAAATGACTGACATATGAGAATAGAGACAAAAGTCTCTGTGTGGGCTGTGTGTGTGTGTCTGCCTGCATGTGTGTGTGTGTGTGTGTCTGTGGGTCTGAGTGGGTGTAAAGAGTAGGGCAGTGTGTGTAGGTGTATCTTAGTCGAGGTGAGTAGGTGGAGGAGGAGGTGACTTGCACATTGTATCCGTGAGTGTGTGAGAGTGTTGAGTGCAGAGCATTGTGTCTGCTGTGTGTGTCTGTGAGTGTTGAGTGCAGAGCATTGTGTGTGCTGTGTGTGTCTGTGAGTGTTGAGTGCATTGGGTGTGCAGTGTGTATATGTGAGGGTGTGTGCAGAGACTAGAGCTGTGTGCCGTTTATGAGATATTGAGAAAGAGGTGTGCAGAACATGGACCCACAGAGAGAGAGAGAGAGAGAGAGAGAGAGAGAGAGAGAGAGAGAGAGAGAGAGAGGAAGAGAGAAAGAGAGAGAGAGAGAGGCCCCAGAATGACACAGCAAAAGAGAGGGGAAGTGTCTGTTTATGCATATAGAAAGGGGGAACACTTTCCAAAAAATGGAAGAGAGAGAGAGAAGGAGAGGGGAGGAGTGCCGTGTGGCAAGTTTGAGGAGTGTGCAGAGTGTGGAGGTGTGCAACCCATTGTGAAAAAAAAAGGTGGTGACAGAGCAGAGGTGAGTTGGAGAAAGAGACAGAGAGAGAGACAGAGAGAGAGAGAGAGAGGGAGAGAGAGAGAGAGACAGAGAGAGAAAGAGACAGAGAGACTGAGAGATAGGTGACTGAGGTTGGTAGTGGTTCAGAGTCCCTCCGAGAGGGACGTGAAAATTTGATGTGTTCACTCTGTCATTACTGACTCATGCATCTGATTCATTAAAGCATTTCATAATCTCTTCTGCTAACCTTTAACTGGTCTTCCCCCAAACACAAACAACAGCACAGCACATAACCCACTCCAATCTAACAAAAACACCCTTGTATAAATTCTGTTTTTAGATCCAAATAAGGGAAGCGTACACCACCTACTTTAATACATGAGTCAATCCCATGTGCAATCCCCTGCACTCCTGTGTATATTTAGAATTGGTCATTGGACACGTTCGTTAACTAACCATATCTTGAGCAATCAGACTTAGTCCAAATGGCTTCCCCTTCACTTTGAATCAGGCTTTGTAAACAGTCAGTCGATCACAGCTGTGTTCAGGGAATGAAAGTGGGAAGTTGCACGCCTCAGAGTGAAGCAAAACAAATGGCCCTCTAATGGCAGGTGGGGGTATGACGGCCAAAATGTAAACGCTGATGCCACTTATCTTCAACCTTGGGAAGTTTCCAGCTGACTTTATGGTCTACCCATCAACAGTTAAGGTGACTTGGGAATGGCTGTGGACTTGATCCAGTATGGATGGGTTGCCAGATTTGTGTCATAGTGGTATCTCAAGGACTCCTGGCATCCCAGTCCTTCTCTAGAAGGTCCTTAAGCAAACATGGCGCTCCTCTCCCTCAGACGACCCTAATGCCTAATGACAGGGCTGTGATTGCTGAATTGGCCGGTTGGTGGAGAAGCACTTGGAGAGAGAGAGAGGCGTGCCGCACCCGTTCTCATGGCTGGAGTGCCGGCTGTCGCCATCACTCTCTGTCTCTTTCTCTCCTCTCTCTCTCTCTCAAGAAGTCTCTCTTCAGAGGCTCCGCACTAAATCAGGGGCTAAAGAGGGACCCTTCAGCTCCCCGCAGAGGCTCGTTCCCTCTCTCCTTCTCTCCCGTCTCTCTCGGGAGTCTCGAGGATTAACCGGCAAAAGAGTGGCGGCCCTTAAACAGTGTGCCACGTATAGGCGAGGGTTTGCCGCTGAAGTGAGGCTTGGCCATCCTGGGCCAATCAGCAGCTGGAGAGGGGTCACTGTGGGGTCAGGCGCTGCTCACCCTTGACCAATCAGAGGTGACATTGAGTCGGCCGAGTTCCCAGGAGTCTGTTGCCGCTTGGAGACCTCTCCACTCTGCCTGAGACAGAGACGGGGTGGGGGACGGGGGGGCGGGGGGGTGTTCTTGATGGATGCACTTGACAAGTAAAAGAAAGAGGAGACTAAAACCACAGTAGACAAGCGAGCCATCAGCTCCTCCAGGAGTGACAGAATAGGTTTGGCGGTTGAAATTTCATCAACACAGAACGATTTCCTCATCCAAATATGCACAACTCTAACAAGATGACACACTCAGCCACCCATGCCTAGATACTGTGTGTTTGAACATACACACACACACACACACACACACACACACACACACACACACACACACACACACACACACACACACACACACACACACACACACACACACACACACACACACACACACACACACACACACACACACATACACACACACTTACTCAAACACACAGCCACAGTAGTTCAGAAGCTGTGTGTGTTGTCACTGTCTGGACCCCCATCTGCTCGGGCATCAGGAGACATGTGGAATGTGGCAAACATCAGAAGAAGGATGGTCTCTCTCTCTCTCTCTCTCTCTCTCTCTCTCTCACACACACACACACACACACACACACACACACACACACACACACACACACACACACACACACACACACACACACACATTCACTTATCTTGGCATGCTTCCACAATAAGGATTATAGTCAACATGTTTGAATGAACAATGTTCAGAGATGTTGCTTTTGTAAGATGTATGTGTGTGTGTGTGTGTGTGTGTGTGTGTGTGTGTGAGTGTCGGGCTGTCAGACTACTCAGGTGGATGATTGATGTGAAGATGAGGCCCACCGCAGTGTAGACATGTGCTTATGTTTGTGTGTGCGTTTGTCTAGATGGTGAAGTCAGTTCCTCCCCTAGTCTAGACTGAATCATCCATACATGTGATGATTTTCCCCAGACATAAAAGATGGTGTTGAAATAAACCCACTGGATTATCTCATAGCCTCATGATTTAGTCATGTTTTTAATGCATCTCTTTTGGGTCAAAATATTTCTAAGTCATTACTATTTACTACTTAGCCTAGTGTATTTGTAAACAGTAATGTAAACTATTTAACAAATAAACCTTTGAGTGTGAACATTGCTTTTGTCAAGCACACCAAAGGTTTACATCAACACCAACACCCTGTGGTGAAATCACCTTGCTTTTTGTCGGTCATAGATGCCATCTTCTGGCTGGGTCTCTCTAATTGCTGTTGTGTTCTTTATTTGTTGTGTCTTATGTGTTCCTTTACTCTTTATGAGGCATTTTGTATGTTGTATGAAACATTCCTAAAAAGACTAACAGAGAGAAAAAAAAAAACATATTTTGATTTTGGTCCACACCATGTATGTTGAGTCCCTTTACACTATCCACAACCTCTGTGACCCTTTCTTCACACACTTGAACTGTAGCAGAAAGCATTGCACATAGCCATAACACGAGAGACTGACGGACTGTATTATGCAGTCAGCCTCAGCGTATGACGGTGCTCTGAGGTGAGATTGCATCACTTCTTGGCCCGGCACTCCTTTGAGGAAAAGTCTGCGAGCCAGAGAGTGGAGCTTAGGAGCCCTTTTCTTTGCTCCGTGTCCAGAACCTCCAGGAACTCTAGGGGCTTAGGCCCGGTTATTATCCCAGCTCAGTGGCTCACATCCTGGACTGAGAGAGCCGCTCGTTGGCCTCTTGTCTGGGGCTCTATAGGAGGTGTGTAAGGGGGCGAGAGCAGAGGAGAATTAGAGCTGAGAAAAGAGCAAAAGAAAAGCCTGCTTTTAAACGAGGGCGGATGGTGAAGACCTTAAAGGACCCTTGAAAAAGACACCCACTTGTACAGCAAAAAAAAAGAGACAGAGAGAGACGGACAGAGAGAGAGAGAGAGAGAGAGAGATAGAAAGGAGCAAACAAGTGCTTAATTCTTTTTCCTCTCCATGTGAAGAGAACGAAGAACACGCAGAGGAGAATTAGCAAAGAAAAGAGAGAAAAAAAGGCTGATTAGGATGATTGTAAAGACCTTGAAGGACCATTGACAGAGACACCTAGATGTACAGAGGAAATTAAAGGAAAGGAAAAAGACAGAGACACAAAAGAGGAAACAAGGGTTTCATTTTCTCCATGATAAGAATGAAGTAAGAATTAGAAGAGGAAAGGGCTACTTTTGTATGAGAGAGAGAGAGAGAGAGAGAGAGAGAGAGGGAGAGGGAGAGAGAGAGAGAGAGAGAGAGAGAGAGAGAGAGAGAAGAGGTAACATTTTTACATGAATCTGCTGGTGAAGACCGTAAAGGACCATTGAAAGAGATGTAACATTTTAACATGAATCTGTTGGTGAAGACCTTAAAGGACCATTGAAAGAGATGTGTAGATGTACAGAGAAACAGTGAAAGTAAAACGATGGGATAAAGGGAGGAAAAACGAGAGAGGGAGAGAAGGACAGAGAAGGGGAGCAAATGAGAGACACCGGGAAGGAGAAAGAGAGAGAGAAAAAAGTGAATGTTTAATGTGTGAGGGAATGAGAGTGAGAGAGAGACAGAGAGAGAGAAGGAAGCGAGAGTTTAATGTGTGTATGTCTCTGTGTGTGTGTGTGTGTGTGTGCGTGTGTGCACGCACGTGTGTGTGTGTGTGTGTGTGTGTGTTTTGTGTCCCTTTCTGTGCGTTTGATGAGAATAAAGGAGATGAGCCAGGGAAGCATGGAGGTGAGGAGAGGTGCATCACAGAGTGGAGACCAGAGTGGAGGGGAATGGTTTTAATGAGGGACTGAGGGGGCGGGTGGGACCCATCAGACTGTAACACATCCTCAGCACACCACAGACACACACTTCCTGTTGAACCGCATGGCCAGCTGATACACACACACACACACACACACACACACACACACACACTCACACATATTAGCTCACACAAACAGAGAATCTCTCTCTTCTGTCACACATAATCATAAACAAACATACCGCGCATTTGGATGGATGGTTTCCAACTCCCAATACATGAAATGCATACCTGTCTGTAATCTGGTCTGTACATGTGTGAGTGTGTGTGTACCCATCCGTTTCAGCAGGTCCTTGTTTACAGTATACCCCTCTCCCTCTGGGGAGGCATTGCATTACAAGTAGCTGTTCACTCTTATCCCCACTGCACCCTTTCACCCTCTATCTCACACTAATGCGGTTTTTCCATACAAATGGCGTAGTTCGGCGCGCCTTCACTCAGCTTATTTCCCCTGCGTACCCCAGTTTCGGGGAAACACTCCAAGCTCTTACGTGAGTGTCCGCCGAACGACCTATTCTTTCTGTCTATCTTTTCCTCTCTCTCAGCCCTGTCTCCATCGCTCTCACTTCCTCTCCCATTATCTGTCCCTTTCTAACAAACCAGTCCTTAACAAGCTGTTTAAATCACTCCGATGGCTTTACAGCCGGCCATAAAATCATTCGCTTGGCCCCTGCCAACACGTTCACTTTGTTTGAGCAACCAATGACTGCATGGCCCCTGCTATGACTTATGGGTCACCCATAAACATTCGGCCAGTAACAGGCATAACAAAGAAACGCTAATGCGGTTGTTCCATACAAATGGCGCAGTCGCCTGCCTCAAATCCACAGCCTGGGTATGCATTTCCATACATCAGGGTCTACTCGCTTGAAGGTGTGTCTTTAAGTCAGGGATAAAGACTACCGAATATATTTGACAACGTGGAGGCAAAGTTTGTTAACGTTAGTTTAAACCATTTCGATATACATTGTTGACTGAGCCAATCACAAAAGAGTTAGCATCTTCAATGTCATTCAACGTCATTCAACAGGAGGATCCAAAACGAGTGTGCCGTGGCTCAACCCCATAAATACCCTAGGCCAGTGTTTCACATCTTTTTACAGTCCCGTACCACTTCAGACATTCAATCTCCAGCTACGTACCCCCAGCCATTTTTCATGTTTGTAAGCCCCCCCCCCCAAACACACACACACACACACACACACACATACACACTCACCACAGGTTAATGAGAAGGGTCGGCTTGAGAGGATGCACATAACTCTGCAATGTCTGGCTGAATTTGAGAAAGTCTTAAATCGTTTTCCACACAGTCTGTGCCTGTATTTTGTTTTCATGCTCATCAGAGCTGAGAACCCACTCTCACATAAGTACGTTGTGGCAAAGGGCATAAAAGTCTTTTCACTGAGGTGCGTTGTTACGTCGCATTTGACAATGTGATGGGCTGTTTCACTTTGGAAATTGTAAATTCTACGTCCCTTTGCGTACCCCAGTTTGGGAAACACTGCCCTAGGCCACTCCAAGCTCCTATTCTCTCTGTCTATCCTTTCCTCTCTCTCATCTCTGTCTCCATCGCTCCCTCTTCATCTACCATTATCTCTCCCTTTCTCACAAATCAGTCCTTAACAAGCTGATTAAATCACTCTGAGGGCTTTACAGCCGCCAATAAAATCATTGGCTGGGCCCCAGCCAGCACGTTCACTTTGTTTGAGCAACCAATGACTGCATGGCCCCTGCTGTGACATATGGGTCATCCATTAACATTCGGCCAGTAGCAGGCATAACAAATTAAGGGGACGCAGCCCCCTCGTGGACTAAACATGGCACACCACAGGGATTTCTGGGTTGAAACAATGCGACCGTTGGTTACCTGGCACCCCGAAACCAGACAAACACAAGATGGTGTTTTTGGCATGCCTCGCATAAGACACAGACCGTGACAATGGGCTGTGTGTGGGAGAATGCTTGCTCACTTTGAATCCTGTCTCCTCTCTCTCTTTCTTGTTATGTTATTCTTTCCTTCTTTCTTTCTTTCTTTCCTTCTTTCTCTCTCTCTCTCTTTCTTTCTTTCTTTCTCAACGCTTGACCTTTCTCTCACAGCACGCTCCAAATATAGGTGTCACTATATTAACGCCCCCAACAAGCTATAATTGCTAAATGCCGTCCAATATTTAATCTCTCAATTTGCCAAACAGTGCCAGCCGGTGAGGCGGTGACAAAGGTCCTGTTTAGCCCTATTATCCTGCCAGGAGAGGCAGCCTTGTTAGCAGATTATGCTAACAAAATGGCTCCCTTGTGTCGGAGGGCAGCTTGGCCGCAGTGCATTAGCGCTAATGGAGAGGCCTGAGCACTAAACAGTGGCCAGCTTAGATACTGAAGCCAGCCAGGCAGGCAGGCAGGCAGGCAGGCGAGCGAAGACCAGGACAATTGTTTTCCAGTGAGCAGGCTAAAACTGGCAATGCACATGGAATTCCTCTCTCGCTTTCTCTCACTATCTTTCTCCCTCGTTCCCTCGCTTTCTCTCTCTTTCCCTCACATTCTTGGTTTTCTGTCTTTCTCTCTCTTTCCCTCACTTTTCTCTCTCTCCTACTGAATACAATTGTAGCAGTCTTGTAATGTTCAGTGTTTTGTAATGCTGGCAAATAAATACACGTTTACATAGTTATACATTTCTACATGTACAGAGGAGATATGTACAGAGGAGGATGAAAGAGAGAGACTGTGGATAGAGAGAGGCAGAGAAAGAAGTGAGAGAGAAGAAAGGAAAGAGAGTGTGAAAAAGGAGAGAGAGAGAGGCAATTTTGCAGTGTTTGCACCATGTCCAGCCGGACAGGCTGTGAGAATGTGGCCAATTACATCCCATGTGAAGAGAAGGACCTGTGAAGGTATTCCTACAGGCATCCACACTTGCCTGTCTGCCTGTCTGATTTTACAGTCTGGTTGAAGATTGTGTGTGTGTGTGTGTGTGTGTGTGTGTGTGTGTGTGTGTGTGTGTGTGTGTGTGTGTGTCTGTGTGTGTGTGTCTGTGTGTGTGTGTAAGAGAGTAACTGTAAGACTCATAGTGTGTAGTGTGTAAGAGAGTAACCTCTGGTTGTTCTTTAGAAACCCAAGCACACACACACACACACACTCACTGCTAGTCACAGACATTCTTTTATACTGTACCCACAATATACAACGTGTCATATCTGAATGCAAAATCTTCATTCTCCTTCTTAATATACTCTCCCTTTTTCTTCATGTTTCTCTCCTCCATGCAGGTTTTCATTGTCTCTTTCATATTCATCCAGCCACCTCCTCCTCTTATCCGAGGGAGATGGTGTGAACCACCTCTTTAGCCGAGCGCTGCGCCGCACAGACATATTTCTGATAGCCAATTACTCTGCGGACATAAAGCCTCCTCGTGTACCCCAGGATTTCCTCTCCCCCTCATTCAACACACCACTCATTCGCTCACTCATTTACTCACTCAGACAAAGAACAGGCCTCGGAGACTGCTTGTAGGATGTCACTGTTGGTCAGCCTACTGTAGCACTGCAATACAATGCTGTGAAAAATACACATACAGACACACACACACACACACACACACACACACACACACACACACACACACACACATAGGGTCATCTTGTCAGGCCTGGTCTCTGTATTGTAGCTCACAGGCCGTGTGGAAGTGCTTCGCTGAGTTCAAACAGACAAACACAGTGCTGCTGCAGCTTTGGATTTTTTTTACGGGCAGATGATGAACGTGTCAGACGTTACCAAAGCCACAGATTGTTCTGGAAAAATTGCCAGTGCTGTTCTTTCAGTATCACACTACCTTATGGTACCCTGGTAGTCATTGGTGTCAAAAAAGCATTCATTACAGCAATTAATGTTGTCATTAATTGTTTGTTAATTCCCTGAATAACAAAACGAGAATGAGTATTTAAAGTATTAATTCATATAGACACACAATGATAACTATTGTTACGTAAGGGAATAATAATTTAAAGGCATATATTTGCATCGTTTATTGTTTCCATTATATATGTTATCCTCTAATAGGCTATCTTCCTCTTATTAGCCAAGTGAAGTTGAAGCATAACTGTGTGCATTTAGCCATTACCCCAGAGTTATTTCCAACCATCACTGGCTGAATGCTTGTTCTTATTGCCTCATGATACCGCTGAGACTGGCAGGCTGTGGTGTTGCCTTGACTTGAGAAATTACCGCGTGATTTTTTATACATCCACTGATTCTGTGTGACACGCTAACAGACACTGCATATGCTTGGCACACGGGAGCCTATTACCGACATCTCTAACGACATCCCAAGGGGGATCTCGGACGAGCTAAACAAAAGCCAAGCTATCGTCTTAATCCCCCTTCTGCCCTAACCAAAACATTAGCACTAATTAGATGTGAGGGTCCGCTTGACAGTGGAAGTGTTACAGAGGAGCCATTGTGTTTCAGTGGAATGGAGACACACACACACACACGCACACACACACACACACACACGCACACACACACACACACACACACACACGCACGCACGCACGCACGCACGCACGCACGCACGCACGCACACACACACACACACACACACACACTCACACTCACACCCACACACACACACAGAGACTATATTTCATAAAACACACATACACACAAAAAGATACACACAATACAGATGGAATGACAGATTCACACACCACACACAAACATACTTTTTCAAACACACACCTACAAAAACAGATACCGACCTTTACACACACACAAACATATATAGACTCACAGATGCACACACCACTCCCTGATACGTACTCGATCAAACACACACACACAGACAAAATTACTGCAAGAAGTATTTACATTAGAGTAAATAAGCAGGAATAGGTTCAGTAGGTTGAGTATATGTGGCAGCAGCTGTCTATGGGAATTTTAAGCACCGCCAACTGAAACTAGCTCTTCATTGATTGTGGCTGTTTCTCTTTCCTCGGATCATTGATCCCAGCATTCCTGCCGGAGCATTGATTGAGAACACTCTCATGTTGTATCGATGTGTGTGTCTTATTGACGAGGAGCAATGCAAATCTCAGAGTGAGACTGGACTATTTGTTGTCCCATTGAAAACCGATACTCCTTAACACAATATTTTGTCACTCGGGAGACTAGCTTATGAAGTTACTCTCTCTCCCCCCCCTTTCCCCCACTCCATTTCTCCAACAGATTCAACACTTTGGACAGCAAGACATCAGACACAGATCCAACATGGTGTCACACACACAGACTGCCACACACACACAGACGGAGCCCAGTTTACCCGAGAGGACGATGCGGCTGCTGAACCGTGGCCCGGTGGTTCAGCTGAAGAAGGAACCGGAGGAACACCAGAACCATCAGAACTATCAGGACCACAGCGGGTGGGGGCATACAGGTCTCTCCTGGGACCAGCCTAATGCAGGAACCTACTGGCAGGACCAGCTCCCGACGGCCTGGCAGAGCTCATGGCAGGTAGGGCTTAATCTGGCACAACCAGCTCTTCCAT
>NC_045167.1:11290871-11305871 GCF_900700415.2 Clupea harengus | reverse complement strand
GATAGTTCACCTCATCTTAGGCATTCCACGGCTCTCACACCACCATCGTTTCAGTGTTTGTGTGGCTCTCTCTAACACCCGTGAGAAAAACACTGCGACGGAGGGGCAAGAAAATAGTTTGGGTGACACAGCCGCTCAAGTCAAGCTGGGGGATATTTATGTTTGTCGCTTGGCACGGTTCACCAGTGGCTTGTCACTGCAGTGTCGCACATGTGGAATCGTCTCTTCTCAGAAAAGGAAATGGGATTTAAAGTGTCCTTTTTGATGATTTGGAGTCGGAATATGGTTTAAAGATACTGTGTGTGTGTGTGTCATCGGGCTGTGTTTGTGTGTAATGGTGTGTGAGTGCCTCTGTGTGTGTGTGTGTGTGTGTGTGTGTGTGCGTGCGTGCGAGTGTGTGTGGACTCTGGCACACTGTTTCAGCAGCTGGTTTCCAAATAAGCCGTAATCACTAAATGTGTACATGAAATCAATTACTTCGTCATCCAATAACTGTAATTTTTTTTGATGAAGACTAACATTCTGATATGGAGTCATGAAATTTCATCAATCAAGTCATTATGAAGGCTGAGCACACGCACCCAGGCAAACCACCTCCAATCCTTTGGCAAGGTGAACTGTGACGCACACACACACACACATACACACACACACACACACACACACACACACAGACAGACACACACAAAGGTGACGTGTGTACTTAAATTGTACTGTATACTCACATGTAACATACACAAAGCCAAGTTCAACCATGCATACGTCCTTTGAAACACAATAAACATACTGATAACGACACACACACACACACACACACACACAGAATGACATACCAACAAGGATGTTTCAGTCAGCTTTAGTCGCTTGCTCTCTGAGAAGTACATGGGATGCCCACTAGAGAAAAACGGGTGACTGATTTAATGTTTTCTGTTGTCATTGATAATGTATAACATATCTTTCATTTTACACCTGTATGGGGAGGCAGTTGTGATGGTGATTGTATCTCCTTCATTAAAGGGTCATTGGCAAAGGCCTGGGTGGTACAGGGGTCCATACAGACAGAAGGTTACCCTAGGACTGTGCTTTTCTGTCCAGCCATGTCAGACTGGGGTAGGGGGATGCACAGTTGGATTCACCTTTACCTTTACTTCCTGTATTCTTTGTAATTCTGGTATTTCTTTAAGTCTCAAGTGCTTTCTTCTTCTTTTTGCCATGTTCTGGTCCTTGTTCATTTTTCATAATGTCGTGAATTATTTATTTTCCTATCTTCGCTTGTCCGGTTCGCTTGTCCGGTTGGAAATCCCGCAAAAAAAACGTAACCTGTCATTTTCAGCCCACTGTCGTCACCCATCTAGGAGGAGGCAGGGAGGACAGTCTGGCCCATAATCAGGGCACAGGTTCCTCTGTACTCTGGTTGGACTCTCGCTCCAGAGTGTTTATACCACCACCATTCCGTGCCTAAAATGCCTTCGGTTCTTCCCCCTTACCCTGAGAGCTTTTACAATTCAGTTGTAGTACGTCATTTCTCACTCGTTTATCTTGTCCTATCTTCATCCCATCTTTCACTGTTAAGCACTTTGTGCAAACTACTTGAACAGCGCTATATATCAAACACTTTTTTTTATTATTATTACTACGAGACAGAGCGAGAGAGAAAGAAAAAAGAAGATGGAGATCAAGATAGACAGACAGATGTAGGGAAAGTAAATTAATGTGTGTGTATGTGACTGTGTCTTTCTTTGTGTGTGTGTGTGTGTGTGAGAAAGAGAGAGAGACAGATAGAGAGAGAGAGAGAGAGAGTAGATGTGAGTGAAATAAACAAAGAGTGTGCAAAAAAAGAAATATAGAAAGAAATCTATTTCCCCCACAGGTGTGATGAGGTTCATATAAGTGGGGGAACCGAGACAGTAAACTGGGACCCCACAAACTGAGTTTTCAGAGCCCCCTCCTCCCGAGCCTAGTGGGGCCCAACCCTGTTAACGAGCCCACATAGTGGAGTTTATGAGATTAATGCCGGGCAGAGAGCAGGTGTCTGCCAAAATTCCATTCCTATTTAAATCTCCCGGCCCATACCAGCGCTGTAATCCTATTAGGGCTAATTGAGTGAAGTCGGCAGTCTTTTTCAGTTATACCAAGTTCAGGCTCTAAGAGGATTCTAAAGGGAAACGGTACATTGCACCAAATGGACAACTGTAGTGGATGGCTCCACCATAGACTCCCTATGGTGTTATTCTTTTTATTGGGGGGGGTGCATGCATAGGCTGAACAGCTGCCGTTGCATTGAGGGGATGATTAAGGGTGGAACAACATGCATGTACCCCCCCCCACCCCCACCCCCCAAACGACACACACACACACACACACACACACACACACACACACACACACACACACACACACACACACACACACACACACACACACACTAACTAAGTAACTAACATCCTGATACATATTGAGGAGACCACACAGAAATAATCTCCTGTTTACTCATCCAAACATATGACCTTGCACTTCTGTTGTAATTACACAACAATTACATAGCAATAAATTATAGAGTTCATATGTTAACCTCATATTATTTTAAACAACCTGCATGAAACTGCAGTGTAAGTGTAAGTACAAGTCTTTAGTCCAATATATAGTGATTAAAAAAAGTGTCGAATTAATTATATGCTCTGTCATTAATTCATCTAAATGAGGCGCATATATCAATTTGTCGTGAGAGGTATTTTGAGTCAGATTTTCCATCGACGTGAAGTGACTATGTAAAAAAGCCTTGGCAGTGTGATGTTCACCACACATTAATTCACTTTATGTAATGAAGAATACATTTTGTAATAATATATTCTTATAGGAAGCTAACCAAATTAGGTAGCGTCTTATAACTTATATAACAAGTCAAATGCAATGTTTTTCTTTAATATAGTATAGTTGAATAACAGTTTGTTCTTACATTTATGGTTAGAAATATTTTACAAATTACCTTCAGGGATTTCCAGAGGTTTTTGCTCGAGTGTTTCTGAAGTTCTATAATTATCCACATCAACAGCAACACAGACTGGCCACTACAAGAGGCATCATAGAGAGAGATTAATCTGTGTTATTTTTCTACCGTAAATGAATCGAAATAAACACGTTATTTTGACAAACCTACTATATATATACACATGTCATATTTAAATATCATTCTCTTTGAGGAGTAAAGAGCTTTAATCAGTCATAACCTCATAGTTTTTTCTGAGGTCTTTGTATGTATGAGTGAGTCTGTGAGCGTTTTCACACAAAATCACTTTTGTGGAGCTCATCAAAACCTACTAGTGGTAATTCACAACCTTCTCTCCCTCATGATCACACTCTATCACAACCACCATCATCAAACAACTAGATGCCGTCTCCACAGTGATCTGTGACCTCCGACCTCCGGGACAGGGGCCCAGAAGAAAGTCTCATAAGTCACATAAGAGGAGCCTGAGTTGCGTCTCTAATGCGTCTCCTCCTCGGCAGAACTCTCTGAGCACGCCCTTATCTGATCTGCGCCCATCCTCCCATCGTCCTCTGCTGTCGCCAGGCAGACAGTGTGCCTAAAGGGTCCGGCCCCAGGAAGAATGCAGGCCACTGTGGTAAGGGAATCAGCCGTGAAGATAGCGGTTGATAGGCTCTCCATGGTTCAAACAGGTGTTCCAGAGTGACAAAATCAGAGGTCATGGACATTTCCTGATAAAGGAAGAAGTGGCCAAGGAGTACACTGGCGGCACTGAGTGCTCGCATTAGGAGGAAATTAACCTGCAGTGGTTTTTAGGGGAAGATGAGTAAGGAGTCGGGATGGAAAAACTGCAAGTTAGGGTTTGGATTAGGTTAAGGTTTAAGACTTCCCCTACCTAATGGAACCAACCCAGTGTAAAACAGAGGATTTAAAAAAGGTCCTGTGTAAGAGTTCGTAAGAGAGACATTGGAAAATGTTTAGCGTAGAACCATAGTAGTGCAAACTTAGAATGCTCATAAAGAGTTAAATCATGTGCTAGTGAACTATTTTAGTCTACTTAACTCCACTCTGGTCAACTCTCCCCCTTTTTTCATCTATAAAGCGCTTACAGTACAACAGGGAAGAAAAAAAAAGAACAACAGCAATTAGCTAGCTAATTGTAAGCCTCCAAAATCCTTTTGCTAATTCGTCCGGATTGTGGTACGGTGTAGCTCTAAGGCAGCCGACCTATAGTAAACACATCCACAGCTAATCGCCGTAGCAACGGACAAGGGTCTACAGTCAGCGCCCACTCTACATCCCCCTCTGTTGTGAAATCCATCCACCGTTTCCAGGACGATGTCTGTGACATATTGAACATTCCATATATCTGATCAGAGGTCAGGAATAACTGCACAGAAGAGAGTGTGGAGATGGACCCCCCCCCCCCCATTTGTGTGGAAAAAAAGAGCCAAAGTGGTAGAATAATATTGCCGTTGTTTCTTGCCTGCACAAGGAACTCTCTGTGTGATGCTGGGGTCTGAACTCAGACAGTGTGAGTGTTATGGTGGTGAAGTAGGGCTGCTCTATCAAACGCAGACAAAACAGGCTGACAAACATATGGACGCATGCGTGCCTGGCCCTTGTTCTGTAACACATCCCATAAGGTCACAACCCCACAAACATTTACACTCACTACCTCTAACTGCTCAGAACAGCCCTCATGAAAAGGACTCCCTGCCACCAGCCATTCACCTCCCAACGGCCTGTGGTGGTAAAGCCTGGGGCTTGTTCTAGAGGGTGTCCTGCCCTGAGGGCCCTGGGGGTGGTGAGCAAAGAGTGCCACTCTTCCAGCTCACACTGGGCAGAGTGCCCTTAGACCCAGGAAGGAGGAAGAGGGGAAAGATGGGACTTCTCGGCTGGCGCCTATGGGAATGCAGCTACTGTGTGTGTGTGTGTGTGTGTGTGTGTGTGTGTGTGTGTGTGTGTGTGTGTGTGTGTGTGTGTGTGTGTGTGTGTGTGTGTGTGTGTGTGAGTGTGTGTGTGTGTGTGTGTGTGAGAGAGTGTAACTGGAGGGAGATGATAGGAGTACCAGAGGGGGAGGTAAAGTGAGTAGGGATGCTTACCATAATTTATCTATTTGGCATCTTGGTATGCCAAACCTTCTAAATACGTACCTCTCCATGTATGTATGTCTATCCTTCTAAATACCTAGGTACATACAAACTGCAATAGGAGCCAAGCCCTTTCATGATTTACAAGAACTCTTTTCATGACTTGCATCTGCTAGCATCAGATGCAATCAGAGAAGGCCTTGGCAGGTTTACCTCTCCATGTATGTTTTTCTGCATATGTAATAGCTTTGTAGTTTGAGCTTTGCATCAACATCAGCTTGCCAGCTTGGAATCTTGCAGCACACACACACACGCACACACACACGCACACACACACACACACACACACACACACACACACACACACATACACACACACACGCACATAGTATGTCCACAGAGTATACTCATACACACACAGAGCATAGGAAAATAACACATTTAATACACAGTACAATTACACATAAATACAGCCCACTGGCAAAGAACTAAACTGTCAGCCCCTTTGACACTCTCCTGCCCCCCCCCCCCCCCCCCTCCATCTAAAGCCCCTGGCACAGAAGATTATAAAGCATAAAAAGAGGAAAGGAGGGATAAGGAGTGAGAAAGAACGAAAGAGAGAGAGAGATCGAGACAAAGACAAAGAGAGAGAGAGAGATAGAGAAAGAGAGAAAGGAGAGAGAGAAAAAAGAAAAAAAAGTCAAAGAATTGGATTAATTGGCATGGTGCAAGATGGCTGGTCAGAGCCAGCGAGAGTGTCAGTGTTTGGTGGAGAATCCCTGAGCAGGCTCCTCAAGCTCCGACCGTCTGCGCAATTAGCCGCTGTGAACTCCGACCCCGGGCCGAATAATTAATGAATAACCGAGGGGATAAAGACAAAAGGCGCGGAGTGCTTTGGGCGAGTGCGCCGCGCGTAATACATCAAAGAATGCCGGTAATTGGCCCTGTGGCTTTCATTCTTTGCCCTATTTCTTTCAATTCATTGACTCAAAATAATAGGTTCAGGTTCACTATCAACAGGTCGTAAGCCACTGGAGTGGAGTGCAAAACTTCAACAGGGTCCGTGTGTGTGTGTGTGTGGTTAAGTGTGTGTGTGTGTGTGTGTGTGTGTGTGTGTCCATGGCTGATGGCTGAGCAGTAGCTGCAGACTTGCCGACACGTTAGACGAGAGAGGTTTTCGCGAGCAGTAGTGTAGACGGAGAGACTGAGGACCGTGAGGTTGTCAGCATCTTTGGTGAAGATTGGTGTAGCCCTCTGTATGTGCCATTATGCTGGAATATAACTGGTATGGACAGGTGAGTTAAACACACAGCCTTCACGGATGGTTATCAAAAATCAGCGGTTTTCGTTGCTTAGTCAATGTTTCAATATTTTGCACTTTTCTAGACATACTGTTAGACCCATACAAGTAATGATAACTTTAATTGTGCTGGCAGTTGTGGTGGTAATTTTGAAAAACAGGTGACACGCACATTTTGGAAATTTCCCATTTGACCAGGTTGTCAATTTGCATATATATATATATATATATATGCATCTATAATGGTACAGTAAGTGTGTTAATCAAGGAGGTATCAGCTTCTGTTACTGGTGAGCGCTGCGCAGGCCTAGTGACCTGAGAGCATCTCCCCAGAACTATTATCTCCCGTCTCACGATGACATGCCTCCGTAAGACTGAAATGCATTCTGACTATCTGGTTTGTCTGCTTGTGCTCTGAATAGACAAATGGTATAGTAGAGCTTCCGAGGCCTTGTTATATGTTGTAGAAGATTGCAAGGGAAATGTGTCGCTCGTATGAATCGTTGTAATTTGTTTTACTGCTTATGGTGTGTCCGCTTACACAAGCAAATGGAAAAGTTTGATGTTCACTGAAGGAAGCTAAAAGAAACTCTGTCATAACTCATAACAAATCCGTTTTATTATGAACTGCTTATACCAATGTTTCTTTCTCCGAGATATTCATTGGCTCATGGTTTCAGAAGGCGCAGGAGTTGGATAACTGTAAGACGGCCACCGTTATGCTCCCTCTGTTACTTAAAGTTTTAAAGTTGTTTGTATGATGTGTGTCTTCATGACGTAAGTTCCCTCTGTACTGAGGCCCCATATAGCAGATAACACTGGGACGGTTCTGATGCTGATCCACTTAGCAACTGTGTGGGCCCTGTTCTGCATTTTTAACGCTGTGGTTGGTGATACCTGCTCGGGTTCAAGGCCCGCTCTTGTGCCCTCACGGATCAAAACACACATGGCTCAGCTGGGTTTGCCACAGACAGGGCATTCTAAAGAGACAGGTTGAAGAATGCAACTGTTTAATCACATTCCCTCTGATTGACTTTTCCACCCATTTTCGCACTAAATACTAGCTCATAAAAGGCAGTGCCACCTGAAAATAGCTGGACTTGTTCGTGGACAGACGGAGCTATGTCAGAGGTCTAGCGACTAATCATTTTAGCCGTGAATAGGAATGTGTGTGAGGGCGACACTGAAGTCCAATCGGGTGTACCTTGCAGAAGGGCACAATGTTAGCCTATCGTGCGTATTAGCGTGAATGAAAGGCTCTAATGTTTACATCTCAAGGTTCACACCAAACACCACTTAGAGGAGATAGTTCCACGTACTGAAAGACATACCTCTGATGGTATTTAGAATAAGAAACCATAAGAAACCAATTAAACACACTGACGGATCTCCTAGGACTGTGAAAGGACGTGTGTGTCTGTGTGTGTTTGTGTGTTTATCCTGGGCCATGGAATGCAGGTTAAGACACACACACACATACACACACACACACATTGACCTGCATTCCCTGGCCCAGGACACGTATACACACACACACACTATGGGCCATTCACCTAGCTTCTTTGAGGCTGTGAGAGGTCACATCACGCCCCCGTCCCCAGATGGTCGGCTGCAGTCAAAGAGCCCAATTCAGGGCCTGAACACAGGGCGTCACGTGCGGCGCTAGCGGTGCACGCACATACCTACAACCAAAAGGGCTTAACTCCATTAGCCGATCGCTTAGTGCTCAGTCGGCCGAGCCTAGTCATGAGGTCAAATGCCTCACGATTTGCTAGGAGTCCGGATTGTCCGGATTCAGACAAGACCTTTTTTTTCCCTCTCTCTTTTTGTTCTTCACCTCACCTCACTCATTCCTTTCCTTTCTTAATTTCTCTCTTTAAACTCACCTATTCCTGATCTCTTTCTTCGTCTCTTTAACTTTCTCTCTCTGACCACTCTTTCTTTCTTTTCACTTCACTCATTCTGTCCCTCTTTCTCTGTCTTTATCTCTCTCTCTGAACTCACCCATTCCTTCCCTCTTCCTTTATCTTTTTCTTTCTCTCTTCTCTTTCTTTCTCTTCATTAATTCCATCCCTCATTCTCTCTCTTCATCTCTCTCTCTACTCACCCATTCATTCCCTCTTTCTCTACCTCTTTCTCTCTCTCAACTCTCTTTCTTTCTCTGCACTTCACTCATTCCATTCTTCATTCTCTCTCTTTATCTCTCTCTCCCTTTAAACTCACCCATATCTTCCGTCTTTCTGTATCTCTTTGCCCCTTTCTTCGCATTCCTTCTCTCTCTCTCTCTCTTTCTGTCCAGTCAGTCTTGGTGAGTTGAAAGGTTTCTCATACGTGGGTGTGCAGTGTCAGGCAATTAAACAGCCTAACGGGTCTTAGCTCTGTCTTTTGGCCTAAGGGGCACCCCGTAGTGATGAAAAGGCTTGTGTCGTCTCACGTTAGTCTCACACAGGTGCCTCCCCTGTCTCCCTCTCGTTCTGGCTCTTTGGCATCTCTGCTTCAGACACTAGCCCAGACGCAAGAAACGCAAGACAGAGGGGAAGGGGCTTATTGACGAGAGCGTCGGTGGGATGTAAGATTTCCTTGGTGATGTTCTTAGCGTTCACCCCTCCTTGATCAATTACAAAGGGGGTCACGCAACAGACGTAAACACAGAGGGGTGGGTAGGGTCGGAGGAGAATTTACTACTAGAAAGGCCTAAACACATTCCACACAGGACCCAAACACTGAGAGGTATTGAGAGTTCAATGGGTTTTGTGTTCAATGGACGCGTGGATCTACCCTGAACAGACCCAGAGCTAATGAAACGGGTCAGAACACAGCTTCATTGATTTAGAGCTTTTCCCTTTCAAATCGCCATTTTTCATGCTGGCTGTTTGAGTGCCTTAAGTGGAATTGCTTCACATACCCCACCACCCTTGCCAAACAAAACATTTATTTAATAAAAAAACAATAACACAAATAACAAGTCACACAAATGTTAACGTGAACAACTAAAGCAAATAAAAAAGATATTCTCTTCTTTATTTAGTTGAAAGTGCAAATAACATATTTTGCTCATCCTTAGATTCTTTGCTTACTGTACATCTGTTTTTGAATATTCAGTTAAAGAGAAATGTTGCCAACTTGATGCTTTTTGATGCATTGATTTATGGTCTATTGCCACCGTAAGATAGTTGGTTTGGGCTACGTCATCATATTTTGACTTGTTGCCAAGATGATAAATGAGAAGACTTTGCTGTGTATGGTTGGGACATACTGTAGTTCAAGTGATGTGAACCTGGTAGCCTACTACAAAAGAATGTCCATTAAATATTGCACTAAACAAAATGGAGCTGTTTTTCCACTACACGAACTCAGGGATTTCCCAGGTAGCATGAATGTTTACAGTAATGGCCCCTGACAGAGAAGCCTCACAGTGGCAGTTCCTCAGGTGGGACATCGTCTAAAGGTTTTTTTCTTTTCTTGTGCTCCCAACTCTGGTTGCCTTTCATGAACTGTTGTCTATAGGCTTCATATCGCCACCATGAGGGTTCGTCCAGCGCAATCAAACACACCACAGGGAACCTGTGGTATAGTATATGGCCTATATTGGTTTAACGGTGTAGTAGTCTGGTAAAGGTAAATAGTCGATTATTATGAATAATCTACTTTTAAACTACTTAATAGTAGATTAGGAGTAGAATAGTAAATAGTAGATTATAATGAATTATCTACTATTAAATCTACTAAACTACAATTTCTTTTTCTGTATTTGGTTTTTGGTGCCCCTTGGTGCACTTGGTGCCCAATGAAAAGCCTGTGACCTGCGTGTACACAACAGCGGCCCTGCCCTTTCTTTTCCAAACAGAGTTAAAAAAGTATTTTCACTCGAAATGAGATCACTTAAAAGAGTCTGCAGATCTTCAGAGAATAAGCTGATTCACAAGAAGATGAAAGTGTAGTATAAACCCAAGTTGAAATGAAGGGACACCAACATTTTTTTTTTTGGATCAGTAATTATTATTATTATGCTTTAGAGGAGCAACATTTGCATAAAAAAAACTCTGTCATGATATTTCAGAACATTTTCTTAGAATAGATTACACGTCTAATCTAATATGTGAAAGCAACGAAATTGGAAAAGTCATCAAGATAAATCAACATGTTTTGAGTTCACTACCAAAATCTCTCTCTGTGTTTCTATATCCCTCTCCTTCTCCATACAGCTAATTTCCTGTAATGGGAGACAGTATTATCTGATGTTCCATAGAATGGTCAATTTTTTGCATGACCAAGAAACATCAGGACATCCTGGCCCTTTTGATATGCATGTGTTTGTGTTTGTGTGTGTATGTGTGTGTATGTTTGTGAGCGTGTGTATGTTGGAGGGGATCCTCAGCCCCCCATCCCCCCTGCCCTCCAACCCCGGTTCCCCCTATCAAAAGACACAAGGCCTTTTGATCAGTTGTGTGTGTGTGTGTGTGTGTGTGTGTGTGTGTGTGTGTGTATGTGTGTTAATGTTTGTGAGTGAGTGTGTGTGTGTGTATATGTGTGTTGATGTTTGTGAGTGTGTGTGTGTGTGTGTGTGTATATGTGTGTTGATGTTTGTGAGTGTGTGTGTGTGTGTGTGTGTGTATATGTGTGTATATGTGTGTTGATGTTTGTGAGTGCGTGTGTATTGGAGGGGATCCTCAGCAGCCCCCCCTCATTGGTCGCCCCCTTTCAAAAGACAAGGCCTTGCTTTGAGTGGCTGTGCCGGTGTCTGTGGCACAGAAGCTGACTTTGTGCTGCGCTGTCCCCTCCATGTCCTTCACTACGCCACAAATGAAGCTCAGGCTCAAACGATTAATCAATTAAGGAGTTTAGGAGGAGGAGAGGAGAGCGGGAGGGACAGAGGGAGGAGTGAGCTCGTAGTAAAGGGAAATTGCATTGATCAAATTTAAATCAGATTGGGACAATTAATGTATTAATCTTTAAAAGAAGGTCTTGAAATATTGAAATATATCACATTAAACCATATCAGAGAGAGAGAGAGAGAAAGACAAGGAGTGCACCTGTGATGTCACAAAGATGCTCACACAACAAAGCGAGACTGAACCAACTTATCTGTGACATGCAGGGGTCAAAGAGTGATTTGTAATGTGGGGGGACTCTGTGATTTCAGGATTGACAAGGGGTCACATGCGTGTGTGCGTCAGCAACAGTGACAGTGGCAAAACAATGTTACACACAAAGGCCTACATTTGAATAAGAAGAATCTGACTTTAAAGTACTTTTAAGTAGTTTTATCGATGTTACAAAATAGGCTTATGGGGTGTGATCTGCACTGACAACCCTCTGCTCGGAATGTGGCAGTGGGCAAAACTACGTCTGATGATATTAAAACTGCTCTGTAAGAGCACTCTTTTGTGTATCAATATCAAATATTGGAATGGTGGTTACCAGCAACTACCACTAAAGGAGAGTTAAAAAATTACATTAAAAGGGAATTAATTTACATTCTACAATATTAAAATACACAGAGGCATTAATTATTGATGTTATAGGTAGGACACGATACTAGCTTGCATTACCTACCCATGATGCAATTTGCAGTGCTCTTATAGTCTGCTCAAACCACACTAACCAGCTTGCTTGCAGGCTAGCTTACAATAATGTAACAGTTAGCTACCTTGTGAAGATTTGAGGCAACCTGTCGCTTACCATCTTGTGTAAATGTTAAACAGCATTTAGGAAGATTATAGACACGTAGCCTACGTTTAAGTAGAATATCAAACACATTTACACCCAGTTATGAAACAAAAAAACATGGCTTTTGAGGAAATCAATTTTTAGTCATTTAGTCAAAAATATTATTATTATATATAATAGTCATCATATATTTATATTTAATGATATAAATACTATACATATATATATATATAATTGTTGAAAATGGCTTTGGTGAGGTTGAGCATCTCCTGGTGAATAGAGTAGGTAACCTCAGACAGCGCCGGCCCAATTTAACCCCTGCTTACATGACACATAATCAAATCTACGGTCCAAAAGTGCTCTTCCCTTTGCCCTCATTCTCCTCTTTTGTCGGCGTGCTCCGCTGATGAGGTCAATAGAGTTTGGCTGGGGGAGAGCTTTCAGATAAGTGGCTGTAACAGGACCAATAGAGTGTGGAAGTCGACCAGATGTTTGCCGTTTTTAGCATTAGCATTTTGATACTTCCTAGTTCCAAAACAAAAATCATTATGGAGAAAATAAACAGGTTTTTGCAAAATTGCCGAAACAACGGCTGTAGAAAGCCTTGGCAAACCGTATGAAAATGTTGTTATTAATTGGTCTTTTGTTAGTAACTCTCACACTCTGTAAGAGATGATAGCACACGCTCACTCACACATTCAATCACTCACTCACTCACTCACTCTTACACACTCATGCACACATTCACTCACTCACTCACTCACTCACTCACTCTTACACGCACACTCACACACTCACTCACTCACTCACTCACACACTCACTCACTCACTCACTCACTCTTACACGCACACTCACACATTCAATCACTCACTCACTCACTCTTACTCGTACACTCACACATTCACTCACACACTTGTTCACTCACTAGGTCTTCTTCTTGCAATGTGATATTTTATATTGTTATTGATATTGTTATTGCGTGTCACCATGGAGATAAAAAGCAGTGGGTTGAAAGCAGAAGCGTGTGTGTGACTATGTGTTGCGTGAGTGTACGTAAGAGCGGTGACATTGACATGTTTAATTGACATTAAAGAGACCCAGCGATGGCCTCAGAATGAAAAGGTCAGAGAGAGGCGGGGGTGACACAGGGGAAGAGAGAGAGAGAGAGAGAGAGAGAGAGAGAGAGGGTGGAGTTCGGCAGAGGGGAGGAGTAAAGAAGATGTGGGTGTGAGTGAGTGGTAGCTCTCGCCTCTCAGTCTATTTGAGTATGGCTGAACATCCACACACACACACACACACCCACACACTGACGCACACATGGAAATACACACACAGATGCACACAAGCAAACACACAGACTCATGCACACACACCCAAACAGATGCACACCTGCAAACACACACCGACACACGAACACAGGCCCACATTCAAACTCACACAGACACATGCAAACAGACACTGACACACATACACACGCACACACACACACACACCATTAGCCTTAAAAGATGCACACAACACAAACAGATCTTTGTCTGTGCCCAAGCCGCGTATTATTAGTTCGAGTAAGGTCAAAGTTGATCTAATTTTCTGCTTAGGGTTCATTAAACAGCTATTGCATTATTTAATTTTCCACAATGAAATTAGACATGTAATGAATATATCTCCAGCGAAAGCTTTTGAACAGTGCTTTGCAAATTTAGCCCACAAATGCACTTTATGCACTGCAAGAAGGAGAGGGAGAGAGAGAGGGAGAGAGAGAGGGAGAGAGAGGGAAAGAGGGCGAAGGGAAGCTCAGCAGATCCTTCCCACTGAACTGAATAGCTTGGAGTTTGAGGCCCAGGGCCAATAGACGTCCATGAGCCAAAGGATGCCGCTACTGTCTCAGATCTTATCTCTGATAGAGAGATAAGTCGTTGATGTGTGTGTGTGTGTGTGTGTGTGTGTGTGTGTGTGTGTGTGTGTGTGTGTGTTTGTGAATGTGTGTGTGTGTGCTAATCTTAGGCTGTCGTCAGTCACTCTTGCCGAAAGAACCAAACGCTATTGTCTAACCCCTGTCTGTCTGAAAGCAATCATCTGCTCGCTACAGGGCATCTTATCTCCGTTTCGGGAAGAGACCATCAATCTGGATTCGTTCGGCACGTAAAACGTCAGACCTTGCTTCATGGGGTCGGGTGGCTATGGGATCATGGATGACGTTTAGACAGTGGCCTCCTAATGATCCTGTCATTTACCTGCACGTACATGAGTACACTATAATCCGCCATGTACAGTCAGACAGGGCAAAGACAATGGGACACACATTAAATCAAACAAGATCAAATCTGATGAACAAAAAAATTTAAATAACAAAATATCGGAGTAATAAACCTGATTTGATCACACTTGACCATAAAAGTGACTATTTCTCGTCATGATATGATGAAAAAACGAGTCATGACATAAATCTATTAAATTAAATGAATGCTATCAGTACACAACTTGCATTACTACCGGTAAGTCTACACTGAGCCGTCTTTTCACAAAGTTCTCTGAAGTTCACAGACACGGGGAAGTAAAACATACATCCCCAGACTGCCCACAGCCCTCCATAGAACGTATGATACTCTCTCTGGGAATGCCAATTAGGTGATGCCGCCTGTGTCTACCCAGGCTCAGAACCTCAAGCCTTATTGTCTGTAGCCATATATGGCATCGCATCACATAATGCCACACGGGTACGGCATTGATGAGGTGGCAGTGGATCAGAGAGCTCCAGGACATCTACACACACCCATCCAGGGGCCCCACAGCACAGGACCGAGAATGCAGCAGCAGATTAGCCATTACCACTTGTGTGTGTGTGTGTGTGTGTGTGTGTGTGTGTGTGTGTGTGGGTGTGTGTGTGTGTGTGGGTGTGTATGTGTGTGTATGTGTGTGTGTGTGTGTGTGTGTCTCTCTGTGTGTGTGT
>NC_045167.1:11268371-11283371 GCF_900700415.2 Clupea harengus | reverse complement strand
TGGTCGAGGGTCACGAAACAAACACTTACTCTGTGTCAGCTGTAGCCAAGCGGAGAGTGTGTGAAAAAAATGACCTCTGTCCAGCCAGGGTTTTATCCACTATTTCTGCAACAGACTAGCCCAGTGTTTCATAAGCATGAAGTGAAACAAGAACTTGAGTAACACTGAAACAATATTGAGCAACCCTAGACTGTCTTTAAACAGAGGTCATCGTAACACGTCCAACAGTTGGGCAGTGGAATGAATGGATGTAGGTAATCTACACGGAGGTAGTGAATATACCAGCATCTCCAAAAAGGTAATATTGACAGCACATTTTAATGTACACAATGAATACTAAGTTGGTAGCTTCCTGTGTCTACGCAGGGATAGCCAACAGAAGTTTTTTTTTGTGCGTATGCTTGTAGTGATTTTTCTTGTAAACCAAAAGGGCAACTGAAATATGTATTTCTTCCATTTCTTCCTAAATGAAATTCTGCTAACTAATTGCTGCATGTGTAGCGATTAGCCATGAAAAAACGGATCCTGCATGTAATCCAATTACTGAGTATACAAAGTTAGCACAGTTAAGGTAAATTGATTTGGTTGGGCAACTGTACTCAGATCAATTAAGTTTTTTGCTGTTGGGTAAATTAAGGCTCAACTACTTCCTGTAGATTTCTTTGCTCTGTGCAACTCTAAAAGTAGTTTGAGTGAATCAGCGAAAAAAAAAGGTAATTAAAAAAGGAATTGGGGAAATAACGGAAAATACATTTGTGGCAAGTCATCGTCTTGGCGATGGCTTTTGGAGGGGAACGAGAGAATGTGTCTCTGTGTACTCTGTTGTATCAAATTAGTGTCATATCTGATCTAAGCAGCTTAGGGACTTGAAACGATGTTACAAAGATGCAGCTGCAACTAGCACGGAGGCTGAAAAAAAACACTCATGTTCCAGTCGATAAAAGGAAAGGCATTACTAAAGGAAAACCAACCTATGGTTTGGCAGTGTAATAATGATACCCCTGGTTTCTGGACAGGAGACTGGGCAGAGAGTTGTTGTAGTCGCTACTTTACTTTGACAGCTGTGGGTACACAAAGTCATGATATTTATAAACTAGACGGCGTAAACAAACAAACAAACAAAAATGTGGTTTCGTCATTCATCTTCTGGCAATAAAACACGTATGTGAATGTGGTGTGTGTGTGTGCGCATGTGTGGGTGTGTGACAGTGTGAGGTGGTCACTCTGGCAGTACATAAATACAGCACTTACAGGATCTGGGAATAGCTTAAAAAGTGAACTACACTTTTATTTCTTTTTAATCTGCTCATTATCCCCCAAAGTGCAAAGGCCTGTAAATCAAAGCAGTCCAGATTTACAGATACTTGTCCTTTTCTGTCCTCAGAGGCAGCTGTGTGTCTGTGAGTAAGTGTGTGTGTGTGTGTGTGTGTCTGTGTGTGTGTGTGTGTGTGTGTGTGTGTGTGTGTCTGTGTGTGTGTGTGTGTGTGTGTGTGTGTGTGTGTGTGTGTGTGTGTGTGTGTGTGTGTGTGTGTGTGTGTGTGTGTATGTGTGTATATGTGTGTATGTGTGTGTGTGTGTGTGTGTGTGTGTATGTGTGTGTGTGTGAGAGAGAGAGAGTGTGTGTGTGTGTGTGTTCACACATAGACAAGCCATTGTCTGTCGGCCGCATTAACTGGACTGCAGAGCCATTGCAACTGGAATCAAATTAAAGGGCCTAAGGACTTAATAAGCGTGTCTCCTGCATTTACAGTAGAGAGAGAGAGAGATGTGGAGAGGGAGTTAGAGAGGGAGAGAGAGAGAGAGAGAGAGAGAGATGGAGAGAAAGTTAGAGAGGAAGAAAGATGGAGAGAGAGAGTTCTGTTCTGATGTTCTGTTCTGTTCTGTTTTGCTAGAGATACTAACTACCTGTATAATTAGAAATGCTTTGACAATACAAAGTATGTTTTTGTCATGCCAATGAAGCTAATTTAAATAAAAAATGTAACTGAGAGTTACAGAGAGAGAGATGGAGAAGGATGGAAATGGAGGGATGGAGAGAGAGAGTAAAAGAGAGAGTTAGAAAGAGAGAGAGAGACTTAGGGAGGTGGAGAGAGTGATGGAGAGACAGAGAGACGGTATGTCAAGGACAGCCTTCAAACACACAAGCAAAGGACAGGAGGTCCTGGCCTGTTTCTGTACTGGTGCAGAGAGGCTGATTAAGACACACAGAGAAACTTGTTCAGTTCCCCCTGGAAATGAACCTATATATCGCTCTCTCCAATCATTCTTTCACTTCTCTCACTTGCTGTTACAGTCTGCTGCTTGCTCTTTCACTTTTTTCTCCCTCAAATACACACACACACACTTTTTAAACTCAATCTCAATAATTTAACTTTTTTGTGTATGTGTCAGTGTATTTCACAATTTAAAGGTGTGTGTATTTCTGTAAGCTAATGAGGGTGCTATATAAATAAATAAATAAATAAATAAATATATATATATATATATATATATTAGAATGATATTAGAATGATATATGCAAGTCTTGACTTTTAACCTGAGTAAAGTAAAGGGATGAGAAACAGTGTTGCATTAGGATTTCACTGGAAGCACTTTATTAACTATAGACCACAGGACTATTGGCTAAAGATTATTGAGCTGTGCTGCTACAGCTGTTGGAGCCTTAAGTGATGAATGTGACTTCTTTTCATAATCCATAATTTGGAGAATTAATGTCAATCCTCTTTGGGATTATGAAACTTTTGTATGAAATTGAATTTGACATAAACCAATTGGATGTTTCCCCGCTTCATGGCATCATTCAGACGTAACAAATGTGTTGCCTCTTCTGCGGGATCTAAAAATACCTCAGGACCCAATGAAACCATGTTGCAGATGCACTGTGTGACCCAAGGGTGAGGGCCAAAAAAGAAACATTCCATGACAAAAACACACAAAAAGAAAAATCCTCTCCTTACACTCTCTCTCACACACACAGAGAGGCTCCAACAAAAGAAGAATAGCCTTCTCGCATTTACGAGATGAGGCCGGTTAAAATTAGACGGAGAGCAGCTTTTTGGGTCCTAGTTATTCTTCGGCTATCAGCGGAAGACAATGCACCCACAGAGCAGCCGTGGTAAAAATGGCTGCCGCCGGGTTATTTAAAAACACACGTAGAACAAATGCCATTTGTGCCCTGGTTCCCCCCTAAGCAGAAGGGGCATAAAAAAGAACCAGGGGGACATTTGTGATTGGCCGGCCTGCACGCCATGAAAGCTTGGCACCCACCCCTCAACTGCCCCCCCCAACCCCCCCACCCCCTCCCGTTGAAAAGACTGATAGAGGCCATAGGCAGATATCCTGTTGTGATCAAACTGAGGGCAATCTGATGGGTCTCTGTTTGAGGTGATTATCATGGCAGTAAAAAAAGGGGGCTAGCCTGTTCCACGCTCTTTCCGCTAATTAGGTCATTTAGTGTTTGGCCCTGCCTTCTTATAAGGGCCCACTGGTTGGAGAGGAGGGGACAGTCACCGTCTCTGACACACCAATACTTCATCTTCTTCTTCAGGAGAGAGTTGTCGCCACCAGCAACAACCAAGTCAGTGACGGGATAATTTCTGGGTTTCTCTGCAAAAACAAAACAAAACAAATACAGGAAAACTGAAAACTGAACACTAAGAAACAAAAACGGAAAAAAAAGTTCTCGGCGAACTGAAGACGGCGTGTGATGAGAATGCCCCATTTAACCGACTGTAGTTACTACAACATGAGAGACGGCATCCGAGTTTCCAACGTAAGGAGCTTTTTGGCATTTGGGGTTTCTGCACGGCTCGCCTTCACACTGAAGGGGACTAGTTCAGAGGGCCGTCGTTTTTGCTGGTGCTGCTGTTGGTGGTGTTGTTATTTTAGTGAGGTTGGAGATTGGTGAGGTGGATTTCGTAGTGTCTGTCTGAGTGTGTAGCTTTGCTAGCAGCCTGGCTCTTGGTTAGCTCTGCTTTACTGGCAGTGCCTGTCTTTTCCCTATCAGTCAATGAGTGACCTGAGTGTGACTGCAATGTTGGTTTGTACACAAAATGTCTGTTCTATGCTTGTTAGCTTAAGAGCTCTTTTTTATGGTGTACACTTCCAGTTAATCTGACTCACTTGATATGACGTATGATTGTTTGTGTGTTTGTTTGTTTGTGTGCGTGCTTTATGTATTGTATATGTTATGGATTTGTATGGGTCTGTCGCTCTTGCTACGATATGTTCTTTTTTAGTATGTGTGTACATGTGTGTGTATGTGTGTACATGTGTGTGTATGTATGTACATGTGTGTGTATGTATGTACATGTGTGTGTATGTGTGTACATGTGTGTGTATGTGTGTACATGTGTGTGTATGTGTGTACATGTGTGTGTATGTGTGTACATGTGTGTATGTGTGTACACGTGTGTGTATGTATGTCTTGACTTTCTAAAAGCTCTAAATGTCTCTATCTCTCTCTATGTTCACCCACCACCCTTTCCCTCCCAGGTGCAGAACCACCTAGAGAACCCAAAGTACCACTTCCACCAGGCTCAGGCCCAGCAGGTGAAGCAGTACCTGACCCTGAGCTCTAAGCTTGCCGGCCAAGCCCACCCAGGTCCCCACCCCCACGCCGGGCAGCCGCTGGGGGCCGCGCCAGTAATGCGCAATGGGCACATGCCCCAGGAAGGAGACGGCAGCACCCAGGGCAGCCCTGTCACCCTGCATTCCCTGGCAACCAGTAACCATGACAGCGAGGTGAGTTGGATATGTGTCCTTACGTAAAAGCTTTAAAAGTCTGAAACTTTATTATGCTCCTGCCCAACCCCCCAATCACCATCCAACCACACTCTCCCTGTTCACCAATAACTTCATTAATCAGAAAGAAAATTGTGGAAACTAGTTTGATTGCAGGCGTTTCTGTGTTAGGTAACTCCTCCCTGCCCCACCACTCTCTTTCTCTGCTCTGCTGATTTCTGAAGAAACGTCTGTCGTCGGATTAGTTTCCCAACTTCTTATCTGTCTGTGTACTGTTCTTTATGAATGATTGATTCAATGTTATTTTCTTCCATGCTAAAAACAAAAACAAACAAACAAACAGACATCAACAACAATAACAACTACATTTATTTATGATTGTCAGAGCAAAGGGCTAAACTGAAATTACTGTTTTTTTTTAGTTTCCAATGGATGAAGTTATTGATGACTTAATTAGCCTTGAATCCGGTTTCAATGATGGGGGCTTGGATTGCATGGAGTCTAACATCCTAATGCAAAGCAATGTAAGTATAGTCTACTGTCAACTACTCTGTGGCTATGTGTGTGTGTGTGTGTGTGTGTGTGTGTGTGTGTGTGTGTGTGTGTGTGTGTGTGTGTGTGTGTGTGTTTGTGTGTGTGTGTGTGTGTGCGTGTGGCCAGTCCACTTTCATTGTTTGCATACCTTGCATATTAGCATCAGTATTTAACTGTGATTAGGTTTTTCCTTTGTAGGAAGTATAGCATAGAGTAAAGCAAAACCAGCAAACAAGCAATTAGCACAACTTTGCCAATCACCTAACAATGCAACTGGTGGTGTGCCTGATGGTTTTACACTGAAAAGTAAATGTGGTTGAAGCAATTAGAGTGCTTCAAAGACACTGGTAGGGATGAAAGGCTTTTTCACCCCAAGGCAAACATCACTGTCATCAGCCTCGGGGACAAGCTTGGGAAAAGGGGGTCTCTGTCTCGGTGTGAGGTCAGATTAAGTACGCCCAGGAGTCAAAGTTCAATGTATTAGCCTACCTAGTAAGAGGACTTAAGGCATTTTCTCTTTTTTTCTTTCTCTCACTCTCTTGCTAAGCCTAACGATACAATGGATTACGCAGATGCTGACAGTTAACATAGTAGCATTTGCTGATGCAAGGAAGGAGAGAGAGAGTGTTAATTAGGGAGTGAATGTTTTCAGTCCCTTTTTTACCCTCCTTACACTGGGGAGACTCAGCTCAGTGTGTGTGTGTGTGTGTGTGTGTGTGTGTGTGTGTGTGTGAGTGTGTGTGTGTGTGTGTGTGTGTGGTGACACTTCATCCACGAGGTGAGAAAAACTGAAACCGACTTGAGGAATGCGAGTGAATGGAACGAAAATATGTTAGCCATGTTGCGCAGTGCTACCACTGAGATAGAAAATAAAACGTACTCTTTCAAAACGAGTATTTACAGAGAACAGTGAGGGAAAGAATGCATGGGAGTCTGAGGGGAACAAGTGGGCCTAGTATGACAGGGATGCGGGCTAGCATTCCTGAACTGTTAGTTGATGCTAATGTTCGCTAGCTCTCGGACAAAGAGATACTTGAATCTTCATTAGCGCCACACCTGAGTCCAACCCTGAAATATGCCACTCTGAAAGAGAATCTGTCGAGCAGAAATCCAAGCTAAAGAAGGGACACTTTCAGACATAGAGAAGTGGATTGAGAGAGAGAACGTAAAAAAAAGAGGTTAGCAGAAATTAAGTGATAAAAAAGAGGGGTTAAAAAAGTGTGGTGTGTGAGAGTAGAAGAGATAGGCATTTAGTGCATGGTAGATAGAGAGGAAAAAAAACAGACACTAGTTGATAGAAGCCTCAAGAGAATGAGAGATGAGAGAGAGAGAAGAAGATTATGATTATACAGAAGGAAGGCAGTGAGGCATTGGATAGGACTAATACATACACCCCCGATGGGCCTGTTCTGAAATGATACCATGCTTAAATGGATCAATTCGTTTTAATTAGTCGCACGGAGCAATGCGTCTCAGCTCTATGGAGTGTCAACACATCCGCCAACACAGATGGGGATGGATGGAAGCGATTACCAGACCGGCAGGCGGACGACTGTTGCAATCCTTCATTTTGATTAGCAGCGCCCCACCTCATGCGTGCACATAGACAGTCTACACACACACACACACACACACACACACACACACACACACACACACACACACACACACACACACACACACAGACACACAGACACACAAAGACACATTTGCATCAACTAATGCTAGGATAATCACTAATGCAAAATCAGGGATCACATAATGGCATCTCTATCTGTGTTGGCTTTCTCTTGATCTCTCTCTTGATCTCTCTCTCCCTCTCTCTCTCTCTCCCTCTCTCTCTCTCTCTCTCTCTCTCTCTCTCGTTCTCTTGCTCCTTGCCCTCTACCTGAGGTACCAGGAGAATCAGATTGGATTCGGACATTTGCTTTGAAAATCAGCTTTTCATAGTACAGCATACAGGGCAGCTTGGGGCACAAGAAACAAACACACACACACACACATACACACACACACACACACAGACACACACAGACGGCTCTCCACACATAGCTTTCTTGATCCATATCTCCACATTCCATCAGTGTCACACAGATTAGGAAGAAACTAAAATGTCTTCATGCTCTTGGGTGGTTAAGGGAGTACCCCATCTTTGGCATCTGTGTGTGCATGTGTGTGTGTTTGTGTGTGTGTGTCTGTGTGTTTGTGTGTGCATGTGTGTGTGTTTGTGTGTGTGTGTGTCTGTGTGTTTGTAAGAGCAAGAGAGACAACGGGGTAACCCCTTACATGAAGCGGGGAGCTATTTTTAAAACACACAGCTGTCTCTGTGTCATGGAGACCCAGTTCAAGGAGCACTGTTACTACTGGAAACATGGAGAAAGCCAGACAAAGGCCTCCCATCCCTATACAGGATGGAGAGAGTGAACACACGCACACACACACATGCGCGTGCACACACACACATACACAGGCCTAGAGGCCTTCTCAGTGGTGCCCCCAGTAACCCCCTCCCCCCCTCTCTCTCTGTCTCCGTGTCTCTTCCTCTCATCTTTAAAGAGTTTAATACATCTAAGGGAAAGAGACAGGAACTCAATTGAGACCTGACTCTAGTGTCTAGACAATGCAGTGCCGTGGCTTGTCAGGAGGAGTCTAAGAATGTGGAAGTTTAGAAGCTGACCTTCTGTGTTTTTTCTCTTTTCTTCCTAGGTGTCCTTGAACGGCGGGATGCTGGACATGTACGACGTTATGCCAGGTATGCCTGCCCCTCATGGTGGACTGACAACCCTCTCATGCCCCACAAAGATCACTGTTAAGAGAGAGGTCACAGGTATGCACTCTCACAGCCTAGAGCAGAGCTAGCCGCTAATGCTAAAAAGAACAGCACCAACACATTTTTTTTAAGGCAGGAATCAATGCAATTCTCACAATCAGAACAAACACGGAGATGAGGGGATCAACATTAATATTTACATTTTATTAAATTTGTATTGAAGAGAATGAAGGAAGGGGGGATGGATGGAGATTGGTTATTTGTAGAGAGTGACACACAGTGAGAGCTTTTTCGAGTGAAACTTTTCAAAGTTGTGTTTGAAAGAACTTGATTCAATGGCGAACACAAAAAGTAACCCAATCAAAGCGCAACTGAGTCATTAGAGGCGGTTCAAGAGATGCTGCACGTGTGTGTATGCGTGAAATGCACTTAGGGAGGAAAATTGACCGATTTAGGTCCTGGTTCCACGGTTGGATCATGTCTGTCGAACGTTTTTTAAATCAAATGTGGCCGAATTTCAAAAGAAAACACAAAAATATGTTTATGTGTTTTTTGTAGATTTATTCCCTCAAAGTATGCTCAAAACTTGTTTGGGTTGCAGTTAGATATCCCTCTTCTCTGATAATCCGTAAATCATTTCCTAAAAAAAAGAGAAAAATGGCAGTGTGTTTGCCATGGCGCACACAAGCAACACAGAAAAGCCTCTGTGAAAATGAACGCTGTCTTTTTTCTCATGAATGTCATGCATCAAGTAGAGCTAATTGATTTAGGAAATAGAAAGGATGCCTGAAGAACACTTCACTACGATGCGCAAATAAGTAAATTACAATCTTTTTCATATAAGTGTGCTAGGCCCAGACAATGGCCGTGTTACATGCAGTTTTAAATGGGCCTTATTGAATCAACAGAAAACAGATTGAGAAATCCAATCACGCTGCCCAATTATGTAATTTGTAAGAATGCGAATGTGAATATGAACACTTGAGGGAGTATCTCTCGCCCACTCCGACCCCCCCGCTCCCCCTTTAACCCGCACGCCTACCCTAGCTCATCCTCTTTTTTTTTCTTTAAATACTAAATTAGCAAATTTGTTAAGTTGACTTGATTGTGAGTTTCAGTATGTTAACAAGGACACAGAGCCTGCCACTGAGGGCCAAAGAAAAGGAGTTCTGTGGGCTAGGAAGAAGGGCCCTTTGAGGGTGGATGGAGGGGGTAAAAAGGTCAATCCTGTTTGTGGTCGGAGGGGTTGCGTGGTGCTGGGGGGTTGTGAGGGTGGAGGGGGGAGGGTGGAGGGGTCCTTTTGGGATGCTGGAGTCGGGGTCAGACGTTCCATTGTAAGTCTTTGATCACTTCGATCGGCGTAAGAGGGTGCTAGGGTTGAGCTGACTGATGTTCTATGTGAGTGTGTGTGCGTTTGTGTGTGTGTGCGTTTGTGTGTGTGCGATTGTGTGTTAGTGTTTATGTGATAGCTTGGGGTTGCCACAACTTACGTGAACTTTCTCTTTCTTTCTCTCTCCTCTGTTCTTTCTTCTCTCCTCCATCTTCACAGAGAACGACACCAGAGTTATGGCCAAAGAGCGACAGAAAAAAAACAATCACAATCTGAGTAAGCGCTTTTGTCACTGAAGTTAAATTTTTACTTTGTTTGTAAAACTTGATTTAATTTGCCTTTTTCAAAAGCGTGAAAATAGTTTATCAGAAGTTATGAATTTGCACTGTTTGTCTTTCAGTTGAGCGGAGGAGAAGGTACAACATCAACTACAGAATCAAAGAGCTGGGAACCCTCATACCAAAGTCTAATGACCCGTGAGTTTCTAAGTGTTTTCATTTTATTTTTTATTATTTTTAGACATGCAATTTCCTATTATTCCTGGGGAAGTACAAGCTTTGGTTTTGTATACAGTCAGACACCTGCCTTCCAGAAACTTGCAAGTCCAGGTGCGAGTATTGCACCAAGCAGGATAACTCAGTTATCCGAGTAGCCTCAAAAATAGCACGAAACAACCTCTCTGAACCTTTGTCAATAAATAGCATCAAAACTAGCACATGCGCTACACAAAAGTCAAGGTTGTGGTGGTGCCTGCCTGTCTAATGCATTCCCTGGGCATGTCTCCACAGCGGCGAGGATGAAAGAGAGGCGTGGGGCTGGTCAAAGCAATGGTAAAATGAAAAATAAAAATGAAAACATTCCTTTCCTTTTATGGCCCACATTGGTTTCAGTAGTTAACTACACAAAAAATGGCAAAAAGTAATTCAACTACTTGAATCACTATGAAAGTATGAATGAGGTTGAACTACCAGCAAGCTACTGCAAAATGTAGTTAAACTCCTAGTAAAATGACATGTAGCTCAATACTCCCCAACACTGATTTTGTTGAATGATGGAAGAAAAACAGTCAAACAAAAAGTCCAGTACATCGCAATTGACCTTTCTAAGACTGATAATCTTTTATTCTATTCACCATTTCAAAGTGTGGCCATACTCTGAGTAAACAAAATCACACCCGTACTTTTTCCTTTCTTGATTATATTCTTACCAAAGGCCCCAAAGGGCTGTCTAAAGTTTCTGATTCATGTTTGAATAAAGAGTGCTGAAGTCTCTAGCTTTTTCACTGGAAGCTTCCAGAGTCCTTGAATGAGACTGAGGTCAAGAGGAGGCAGGTTGGAGCACAATTGGCCTCGAGAATGAACCTCAGCCCAGAGTGGGAATCCATTGGCCCAGCTCAATTGAACTTTGGATGGAATTTAAATGGAGGGTGACTGTTTTCGCCGTGCCATTAACACAAGATAAAGGAGATTATTAGCTGCGATCAGAACTCAACGTCTTATTCTGGTGGAAAGGGACGGTTTTAACCAGGTCTCTCTCGCTTTCTCTCTCGTTTTAAAAACGTAATAGTATCAGGAATGAGTGCACTTTGCTTCCTCCTTTAAGTCCAATCTTTTTTTTTTATATACCCTTTTTCCGACACTCATTTTTGGCTCAGGGATTAATTTTACCACACAAGGACCCCTAGAATGGACTTCTCCAGATGTACTTAAGTATTCTATTAAAAATCCCATTCAGGGGTCCGACATAATGTCCGAGAATGAATAATTGGTCGTGTAAATCACCATCTCTTATTCATATATAAAAATGGAGCCTTTGTACGTTTTTTTTTTCGCTCACTCAGTGCGTTTCTTTCAGGGTGCGAGCATTCTTGCTGACACGTGGACTTGTATTTAAAAGGTTATCTTTCTCCCTCTCTCCCTCTCTCTCCCTTCCTCCCTCTCTCCCTCCCTCCCTCTCTCTCTCTCTCTCTCTCTCTCTCTCTCTCTCTCTCCCTGTCCTCTGTGTGGCTCTGCAGTGACATGCGCTGGAACAAAGGCACCATCCTGAAGGCCTCGGTGGAGTACATCAAGTGGCTGCAGAAAGAGCAGCAACATGCCCGAGAGCTGGAGAGCCGACAGAAGAAGCTGGAACAGGCAAACCGCAGACTGCTGCTCAGGATCCAGGTATGGGGCAGACAGAGAGATGGAGAGAGTGGGGCAGAGAAAGAAATAATTAGTTTGTGTGTGTGTATGTGTGTGTGTGTGTGAGAGAGAGAGAGAGAGAGAGAGAGAGAGAGTGAGAGAGAGAGAGAGAGAGAGAGAAAGAATAATTGTGTGTGTGTGTGTGTGGGGGGGCATTGTTGTTCTGTTGTTCTGACTAGTGAGAAAGAGGGTGGGAAAGAAAAGAGAGAATGAGTGTGTATATGTGTAGGTGTGTGTGAGGGAGGTGGGAAAAGAAAAAAAGAAAACCAAAGGTGAACATTCTAAAGGAGTCAACACGATACAGGGTGACAGCTCAATGGGACAAAGACAGAGAGTAAACAAAAGTAAAGAGACAGACAGTCACACACACACACACGCACACACACACACACACACACACACACACACACACACACACACACACACACACACCAACAGATAAAGAAACCCTTTGCACCCCGTTCTTTCCTCTCGCCCCTCCATCCCTCCCTCCCCAGTCCTGGCCGCTCGTCTGCCAGACTTCCCATTGATGTCAGTAACCGCTGTGTCTTCCCCTTTGCTTTGAAGTGAGGCCGGCTGCAGTAATGATTTGATTATTAAATCCTGCATCAGAGGACCACACCTCCCTTCCCCTCACCCAAACACATGCACACACACACACACACACACACACACACACACACACACACACACACACACACACACACACACACACACACACACACACACACACACACACACATGCGTACCAACACACACACACTACACATTCCCACACAGAAATACACACACACACAAGCACACCAATACACACATACACACAACACATACACACTTAGATACACACACACACATACAGAAACACACACATATACACATGGCTCTAATACCACATCCCAAAGCCTGAATAAGAGAGAGAAGGGGAGAAATGAGAGAAGGCTGGCTAGGATCATGCATTCAAATTGGCCTCGTATCGACACACTGTGCTCAGGGCAGGCATACTGGGGAGAGAAGACAAGGTAATTAGACACCAACAGTTATACCAGACTTCTGCTCCCCCCACGCAGTCAGAACTTTGCCTCTGTAGGGCCGGGGAATAGGCCATGGCATTCTGAGCCAGGCCACAACATGTTGTTATGGAGGCATACGCAACCTTTTCGCATTTCGAGGCCTTGGCTAGCAAAGGTGCTCTAAAGGGATGGAAAAGCGTTTTTCTGCTCAGTTTATAAGTCAAAAAGCTCTGTAGGGTGTAATTGAACACTTTAAGTATTCTGTGACACAGATGGGACCTATATTCCACATTGTCGCTGTCCAAGAATGGCAAAGACAAACAGATGAACAATGTTCAACATTGTATCAGCGTTGTGGCATTGTTCCACCCTGTATCAGCATTGTAGCAGTGTATAACATTGTAACAGCATTGTTATAGTGGGCTCTGACTGACTGACTGAGATAGATCTTTAAGGAGCAGAAGACTCCCAGTCTTCATGTAAGCCTCTGTGAGGTGAAAGCCCTTTACTAGAGCACTACTGCCACAGACTGATGATGCACTGATCCCACTGATGGATAAGCATTTGCGAGTGGCCAACACCCCCCCTTTTCTTTACACTGTCCCTGTCATGTTTATGATGGTGAAGCCCAAAGGATGGATTAGTCCAAGAGGGAAGCTGGGGGTGGGGGGTGGATGGTGTCGTAGATGTAGATGTATCAAGCCATTGGACACACGCTCTGGAGATAGCCGAGGGCTAGATTAATCACTCCCCCAGTACTAAATTAGGGAGCTGTTTAAACACTATCAGTCACCCAGGCTGTGGTGAGTGAGCGCCGATGTGGACTTGGGGAGGCTTGGCCAGATAGTGACTACAGAATGGATCTGCCTGTCATCTGGTTCAAATACACTGCAGTCTACCACTTCATTTTATGGGAGAGAGGATGTTTGTGTGGTGGATTTTTGTGGGGACAGTAATGTATCATACATTTAAGTGTATTAGCTGGTAATGCATTGTTTTTTACTGTAGGGTTTCTTTGTTTTCGGAGTACTGCATTAGTAAAAGCCTATTTCCTAGCATACTATGTTTTCTGTGGTCTTTCTTGTCTGTAATCTCTGAGGTTTAACTTTCTGGTCTTCTCCTCCTCTGCGTTCTTCTCTCTCAGGAGCTGGAGATCCAGGCGCGGGCTCACGGTCTGCCCAGCATGGCCACCACCCTGGGGTCAGTAGAGCTCTCCACCCACCTCCTTAAACAGCAGCAGGGACCCCAGCCACCACAGCAGCCGCCTCTCTACCCCGAGGAGCTCAACGGCGGGGGGGAGTACCTGCCCCGCACCCCGATCGCAGGACCCCAACCTGGTGGCGGCGCTGCCGTGGCAACGACTGGGGTGCCTCTCGGGCCCAACGGAGGGGCTGCAGGTGGCATGCGTTCGTCGTCATCACCGTTAGGGGCGACAGCTGGGGAGCCCGGCGACGGCTCGACGACCTTCATGGACCCCCTGTCCCACTTCACGGACTTCTTCAGCGCCACGCTGAAGGAGGAGCACCGGCTGGAGGAGATGCTGATGGACGACCCGCTCTCGCCATTCGGCACCGACCCGCTTCTGTCCGCTGTCTCGCCCGATGCCTCCAAGGGCTCCAGCCGCCGCTCCAGCTTCAGCACAGACGACGACGACCTCTGATGTCCCAGTCACCTTTCACCCTCCTGACCTCTGACCCTGCCAGTCCGACATGCTCCCAACAACAACAACAACAACAGACAAAAAAGACATTTGGGCTCCATGCAAGTCTGACACCCAGTACCCTTATCTCCTGAACTCCTTTCCTGTCCGTGAAGAGTGGAGAGAGACAGAGAACGCAGCTCCTTCTTCCTCCTCCCAGATCTTACCACCATTCATTCATTAACTTATTAAGAGAGAAAAAGGGAGCCAATGATAGTGGGAGGTACTGACATAACTCTGCTGAGAACACTGTACAGCCTGTGTCACAACTGAACTGAACTGAATAACTCTTTTACTGTATGCAGTTCTTACACTGACCACGTCTGCTCTCTGCGCCGTGCAGAAGAGATGTGTTTTAAACGTGCTTTATTGACGTTTATGAGGTGAAGATGGCCGACGTTGCCTTAATCAACCGCTTTGTAAAAAAAAAGTGGAAAAAGCAATGCAAATATAATCGTACTAGCTAAATACTTAACAAACCCTTCTATTGTCTTGTATTAAGTGTATTTTTTAAGAAAAGATATATGTGTGTATTTATATGTTTTAATCCATGTATTCTTGAAAACAATATTTCTTACACCATCTAACATGATACCTTTTTTATTCTTGTTTTGGGGGGGTGGGGAAAAGAGAAATAAACACCTTTTTATTTTCAATGAAATCAAGTTTGTCTGCTTTTTATACAGTATCGTTGGTGCGTCAAAATTAAAATCTGCAAAACTATGAGCTTATTC
>NC_045167.1:11248371-11253371 GCF_900700415.2 Clupea harengus | reverse complement strand
AACACGCTTCAGGGTGTTGGCAGTGCAGGCAGAGAATCGCAGGGCAGCGCAGAGAGAGAGAGGCACCTCGGCTGAATGTAAACCAAATGCCTGGCCAGCTCTCTCCTCTATATCACACGGCAGCTGAGATTCACTGGAGCAGACCTGAAAGGCTTGGACTATCACTATCATACACGTACACGTACACGTACACGTACACGTACACGTACACGTACACGTACACGTACACATACACATACACATTCACACACACATACACACACACACACATGTGTACATACACTCCTCCAACCGTCCATCGTCTCCGCACACAGACACTTCCCAACATAACATAGAGCCCGGCCTTTGGACTACACCAGCTCATAATTCAGTCTGACCCCGCTCTGCACAGACAAAAGAATAACGCTGTGTTTTTTCTTTTGTTCCTTTTTTTTCCTCTCTTTCTTTTCATTGCATTCAATACATCTCTTTTTCAGCGCAATGTGGAATTTACGGCTAAAACATACAGAAGGATCAGATGTGTTCACTCAGCAGACGGCTAGACTGGGAAGTGTGTGTATGTATGTATGTGTGTGTGTGTGTGTGTGTGTGTGTGTGTGTGTATGTGTGTGTGTGTGAGAGTGTGTGTGAGTGTGTGTGTGTGTTTGTGTATGTGTGTGTGTGTTTGTGTGTGTGTGTGTGTGTGTTTGTGTGTATGTGTGTGTGTGTGTGTGTGTGTGTGTGTGTGTGTGTGAGTGTGTTAAGACAGAGACAGAGACAGAGACCTCGTGGCTTCCATCGTCTCTTCTCTCCTCTCTGTCTCGCATCTCTCACGCTGTTGTGTTTAGGCAGGTGGGGTGTCCGTTCGCAGTGTGCTGCCCAGTGTGGTTGATGCGGACCAGCTGTTTGAGATGGAGGGAGGGGGGTGGGGGGTGGGGGTGGGGGTGGAATGATACCAGTTTAGTCTGAGACATCAGCCCTGAGCAAACAAACATGTCTGCTGGCCTGGACCCATGAATCTGCATCTGCCAGCCATTACTCCTGCCCTACCCTGCCCTGGCCTGCTGAGAGAGCTGGATGAAGAGAGATGAAGAAAGGGAGAGAAAAAGAGAGAGGGAAGAGGAGAGAGAGAGAGAGAGAGAGAGGATGAAGTGAGAGAGGGCAAGAAAGTGAGAGAGAAAGAGTGAAAAAGAAGAATGCAAAGATGTGTGTATATATATTACTTCCACAGAGGGGGGCAGATAGAAATACAAAGGAAAGAATGTGGGACGGAGAGAGTATAGACAGAGAGAGAAAGAGAGGGAGAGAGAGAGTGAAAGAATAGTGTGATGGGGTGAGGAAGGGAGAGAGCAAAAGGATGAAGAATGCAGGGACGTGTCTGTGTTAGCGATTTGGAGTAAAAACTATAAGAGCAGTCTCCATTTAGGAAGAGCACATATGCAGAGGCTCCCCAGTACTGTCCCCATCTTCCCATCAGTACCCATCTAAACAGGACAAGCTGACCTTTAAACGGACCTAAAAGTTCCAGTAAAATCAACTCATACTTGCTGTACGTGGCAGCCCTCATTCTCTTTCTCCCACACATCTGTTCATCTGTTTTCTCCCCCCTCTCTTCCACTACCTCTCTCTCTTTCTTGTTTTTTCTCTTTTTCACCATTCAATGTCTGTCCTGAAACCTCGCAATTGCATTCGACAAGATGTGGTCCAGTTTTATAACTCATGGCTTTCATTAATTGTGTCAGACAGACATACAATCAGTCAGCAGGTACTGTAATATACTGTCACGTTCATGGTAGAGAAAGTGGAGAAAGTGGAGTTTGTGTTACATGAACAATATTCCTCAGAAAGAATATTGCACAATTTTACCAGGTGTGGCATGATTTCCCCATTCATTAAAGAGTGATGCAAGTTTGATCCTTTCTTCAAGCGACATTTTGACACAAGAAACTAAGTTTTGTCACACCGACAGAACACCGACTGAGTTCTCGAAACCCAGTGGTAGATGTGTTTTCTTTTTCTTTCTGAGAATCCTCAATCTACTCAACATGCCGATGCTCAGCTCCCATTTCCCAAGCACAAATCTAAAGATCGAAATGAACAGCATAACAATCAGTGAGCTCCGGCTCAGCTTATTATTTCAGACAATTCAGATGCCAGGACACTTTGACAGTCAGCGTGCATCAGATCGAGAGTATTTATATTTTACAGTCATTTTGACACAACCAGATAGAGGTGAAATTATTTATAAATTTTTCATTGGATTTTCTCCTTTTTTTTCGCCGTGTTCGTCAGCTCGGGAGCGCCGGAGCGATTGAAGTTGACGCGTGGCGCGCGTGACTCCGGGGATCGGTAAATTGTTACAAAGCAAGGAAAAGCTTTTTGTGTCGATGGCAAGCAGAGGTGAGAGGCAGGCGCTCATGGTTTTTCTTTTCTTTTTTGTGTGTGGTACAAGTCTCACTCCCTCTCTTCCTCTCTTTCTCACTCCCTCTCTCTCTCTCTCTCCTCCTCTCTCTCTCTCTCTCTCTCTCTCTCTCTCTTTCTACAGAGGTCTGTTCCTGCTTGCCTGAAAACAACTACTGTGCCAAAGGGTGGGGAGAGAGGGTGAAAAGGTGAAAGAGAGGAAAAATAAGCAGTGAAAGAGAGAGAGAAAGAATGGAGGTAGAGAAACAGGGGGAGAGAATGGGAGAAAAGAAAGAGAGGAAACATTAGGAAAGAATGAGAAGAAACTGAAAAGTGAAAAGGGAAGGAGATAGAAATGGAGAGAGTAGTGTAAGGGTACACAAAGAGGAGGATGGAGAAGAAGGGAATAAGACGAAGAGGTATGAAGGGACAAAGAAAAGCAATCAGGATGAAAGACAATAATAAAGAAAGAGAGGTAGAAGTGGAAAAGATGCTGCAGACATCTTGTTATTGGCGCACCGGCTTCAGACAAAAAAAATAATCGAAGAAAAAAACCCTGTGTGTAGATGTGTGTGAGTGTGTGTGTGCATGCATGCATGTGTGAGTGTATGTGTGTGTGTGTGTACGGGAAAAGTCTAGAAGTTAATTACATCACAGCTCCAGCCAAGAGAAATGCTTATACTAACTGACGTAACCCGACCATAATTTTCAATTTTGCTGACAGTTAAAAACTCATCAAATTACAGCGCGCTGATTGTAGACGCCTCACAAAGGCACTCTGTGCTTTTTTTCCTAATTTACCTGTCCCCCTCGCCTTCTCCCTCTTTAGCCAACTAAATTACTCATAAATGAGCCTTTTAAACTGCAGTTAAATCTATTTCCTGCAGAAAGGCTCTGTGCATGCCTGCTATGGAAATATCTGTGTTAGATGGTGTTTACGCAAATAGTTTCTCCAAATGAGCCTGTGAAACGAGACCAGGATGAATAGAGGGGGCATCCGTAATGGGCTGCTGTAATTGCATCTAGATTAATATGTATTTGTGTTTATGAGGGGGAGAGAGAGAGAGAGAGAGAGAGTGGGAGGAAAGGAAAAAAAGGAACGAGAGAAGGAGAGAGAGTGGGAGTGGGAGAAAGGGAAAAAAGAGAGAGAGAGAGGGAGAGAGAGATAGAGAGACAGGGAGAGAGAGTGGGAGGAAGGGAAAAAAAGAGAGAGAGTGAAAGAGAGATGGAAGAAGGGGATGGGGTGAAAGAGAGATAGAGTGAGTGAGAAAGAGAGAGAGGGATGGAATAGGGCAAAAGAAAGAGAGAGAGAGAGAGAGAGAGAGAGAAAGAGAGAGATGGAGATAGACAGGAGGGGAGGGTTGTATTTAGATTACAAAGTGACTATTAATAAACACTTTTTTCCCAGGCTTTTCTTACTTAACCTGTGACCTGACCTGCAGGCTAGAATGTGAACCTCTGGTGCTCTCAAACACAACACTGAGACACACAGCACTCCAGGGGGAAGACAAGAAAGGATGGAATAAAGAGAGGAAGAGAGAGAGCAATACAGAGAGAGATAGATAGACAGAGATATGGAGAGATAGATAGAGACATAGATGGAGACAGAGATGGAGAGAGAGAGAGAGAGAGAGAGAAAAGGGAAGTTAGAAAAATAGAGAGGGGGAGAGATTGTGAGAAAGAGGTCTCTTCCCCTGGCTCTCTTCATTAGGTCGGCCATGCACTCATGCCCCGGTTTGCATGCGCTGCTTCTGGCTAATTATGCTTAATTTAAGAGGCCTTGCTGTGAGAACATACACACACACACACACACACACACACTCACACACAGACACAGACACACACAGACACAGACACACACACACACACACACACACACACACCACACACACACACACACACACACACACACACACACACACACACACACACACACACACACACACACACACACACACACACACACACACACACACACACCACATACACACACACACATGACTAAAGAGGACACACACCCCCCCTGCTTAAATCACTCTTTTGCTCCATGCATACCCTAAACTGCTTCATTTTTGTCTCATTGCAAACTCTGCCTTATCACTGCAATGCGCTTTACAGACCACACACATAAACACCAAAAACACCAAGACACCAACGGTCTGTGTTTGCATGAAGTCTGTATTTGCATAATTGACAGAGTGATCGGTCTACTTAGTACATAGTGCATCGACACACAATCACCGACATACATCCACAAACCCTGCTACACACACACACACACACACACACACACACACACACACACACACACACACACACACACACACACAGTTGAAACAGCCTTGAACACTTAATTGTGCCTTAATCAGCACTGAAGGTCAGAGACAGTCACAGCAGTGCCCAGGAAACTGTCACCACCAGCCAGGCATAGCTACTGGGCAGTGAGGAGTTGCTGCGGTAACCGCCTCACCAGGCATCACTCAGTGAGAGTGATGCTCTCAGGGACTCCCTGTCAGGCAAAGGGAGATCACTCTCACTGCCTTTTAAATGGATTCTTCATTACACTCAATGAAAAGCTCAGGGTAATGAATTCACCCGAACTGTAAATCCATATATGGTTG
>NC_045167.1:11233371-11235871 GCF_900700415.2 Clupea harengus | reverse complement strand
CCCATCGCTGTCCTTTGTAGTGCAAAAAGGAGCAGAAGCTAAGGTGTTAGATGTTGTTCAGTGAGAAGAGAATCTCTCTCTCTCTCTCTCTTTCCCTCTCTCTCTTCTTCTGTGCTGTGGTATCTCTCCATCTCTCTCTCTCTCTAAGATTCTCTCCTTGCTGCTGTTAATTTAGGAGAAGTGGAAAGAACAGTAGAGTATAAAGGTTCACTTCGGCCATACCTATGATGCCTCTGTGTGGTGTATGTGTGTGTGTGTGTGTGTGTGTGTGTGTGTGTGTGTGGTCAGTGGTCACCAGTCAGGTTCCTGACAGCCTGCAGGATCTTGAGATCTTAAGGGGTAAGCATCAGTGTGTTTGTGATGTGTATTTGTGCGGGCCGTGATCCTTTCCGCAAACATCCACCCGGAGAAACACGAAGACGCCGCCTCTCCACAGGTGAGCAACTTACACCCCCCCCCCCACCCCGCCCCACCCCCCTGAGAGGAAAGAGCCGCCTCTCTCTAATGCAGCGGCTTCACAGTGTGAGCCGCCAGAAAGGGAAAAAGCGGAGAAGAGGGAGACGAGCAGGCCCTCCAAATCCTCCCCCCCTCCTCCTCCTTTCCCCCCCTGTGGAGAGTGGAACCGGGAGGCGGATGATAAAACCTTGCTGAGAAAGAGCCTGAGGAGGGAGGGGTGGTGAGGATTGACCTTCAGGGCTTTACAATCAAATTGCCACGCCATTGTATTCATTCCCTCTCCACCGCTGTGTCTGCTACTGCATGCTACGTAAGCTACTTATTGATACAGCCAGCTATCAGACCACCCCTACCTGAGCTGATCCGGTCGGCGTGGCGACGAGCGGGGATTGGGAGGAGGGGCTGGATGGGGAAAGGGTGGGGGAGAGCAAGGGCCTCGCTCCTTATTTCCCTCTCCCTTTCTCTCTCTTGTGAGCGCGTTCGGAGGCTAAAGCCAAATCTCCCCGGGTGAATCCAGCCCTCCCGACTCAATAAAATAATTAGCTTTTCGGTCGGGTACGGTCGTTAATCAAGCCACTGTAACATATGCAAAAGCCGGGGAAAAAGTAGGAGGAGGAGTAAGAGAGAAAAGTATTTCTCTTATCCTTTTCTAAACCGGTACCAGTCGGCTACTTTTTTTTAATCTTGCGAAAGTCGCTGATATGCACTTCTTGTGGCCTTCCCTCCCTTCCTTTATTTCTGCCTTTTCTTTTCTTTTCTTTTTTTTTTGGCAGGAGGTGGTCGGTGGTGGAGTGGGGGGGGGGGGGGGTTGAGCGGCATATATCAAAAATTGCTTTTTAATTTTATGTTTAGTCTACAAGAATGAAGATTAGTGTGCTCACTGCCCGGGCACTGTACAAAGATTGTGTGTATGTGTATGTGTCAGTGTGTGTGTGTGTGTGTGAGTGACTGAGTGTGTGTGTTTAAATAAATCAGCTGGGTTTTGTAGTGAGGCTTGGGGCCCAGTAATGATTCATTTCAAATAAACACACGCTGTTGTTTCTTTATCTGTAATTGTCAGTTGTAACCATGAACATCTGGTTGATTCCAGTGGCTTGCGCCGACAATTACACTCCTTCCTTCAGTGAAATATGCGGGGAAATAAAAGACACAGAGGAGAGACAAAACACGCACACACACCAGACAGGACAGTCTTACACCGGACAACTTCAGCCATAAAACCTCAAAAAAGCTGATGGGTTTCAGTGGATTTCTTTGGTGCATATTTTAAATTAAACAAAAGAGAGGCAACCCTCTGTAGAACCACACACACACACCCCTACAGATATCTACATACACACACACACACACACACACACACACACACACACACACACACACACACACACACACCCTCAGACACACACCCCCCTATACATATCTACATACACACACATATCAATTTACCCTCTCTCTCATATATACATTTATGCACACATACATATCTACACACACATATCTATGTGCTAAAAACAGTCTGAGGTGTTAGCGTTATCTGACAACAAGCAGCGCTCCTCGATCTGTGGACGGTTGTGACACTTCACAGCTTTGCAGAGGAGCTAATATATGGAGTGCTAATGCTGCTTCTGACATGTTTCTGCCACCCTGTCTGCTTCTGGATTGCCTTGCCTCACCTCACCACGCCTCGCCTCTCGTTGTCTCCGAAACAAAAAGAAAAAACTAAAAAAGAAAGAATCACAACAGAAACACGGGAGTCAAGGGTTAACACCGTCAAAGCAATTACAGGAGAGTTAACAGAAAAACACACTTCCCGATCACCTCTCGAGGACTAATTAATGTGACTCCGCCTGGCATTTGGAGAGACGCCGCGCATCACCCACTCCAACACCTTTTGTCGGTTTCACAGACGAGCGGGGCGGCCCTCCGAGAGAAAAAATTTAAAATAAAATAAACAATGGAGCATAGTTCACCCCCTCTCCACCTCTTGTTTGATTTGTTTGGCATTTTTGTTTTGTGGAGGTGTTCTCTTGGTTGGGGAGGTGAG
>NC_045167.1:11188371-11228371 GCF_900700415.2 Clupea harengus | reverse complement strand
GCCACTGGAGACCTTTGTGTGTTTACCAGTGGTTCTGGAAGGACCTAATGTCCTAGACACAGATGCATGCTCACACACACACACACACACACACACACAGTTGCACATACATTTGCACGCACATAAACACCCACACAAACGCACATGAGCACATAGACACCAACACAAATGCACACACAGACACTCAGAACACACATTTGCACACACATAAACACCCACACAAGCGCAATCACACACTTAGACACACACACACACACACACACACACACACACACACACACACACTCACACACAAAGTGAAACCTGCAGAGGTCAGTGTGGTATCACCACATTTCAGACTCTTTCCTGGCCATAAGAACTCTCTCTCTCTCAAGCACACACACACACACACACAACAATCTCTCCTGCTCTATCTCTTTCTTGCACAACACACACACACACACTGTGAATCAGTGAAATGGAAGCTTTTCTTAATTTCTATGACATGCCAGAGAGCCGTGCTCCATTTCCCATACACCCTGTGCCTAAGTGACCTTAATGAACCGGAGGATGACAAACTATTTTAGACGGCATCGGCACTGTTAGTTAAGAGCGAATAATAGCATCGGTCCCTCTACCCCTATCACCCCCCACCCACCCCCCAAAAAAGACTAATTCGAACCATCATCCCATGTTTAACATTCTCTCAGTGGTACTATTATAGGAGAAGCCGTGTACTGAAGGGGAAGCACTGATATTATCACCTCTCCTCTCCTCTCCTCTCATCTCCTCTCCTCTCCTCCATCCAATCCAATGGCATTGTGTGGTGCTCTCTTTGTTAATTAATTTGGTACCTGCCAGTCTCATCACTGACAAGAACTTCAACACACACACACACACGCACATGGACACACGCACACAGTGGGTATGAGAGGAGAGAGAGAGAGAGACCGAGAGGAAAGGAGAAAATAGCAAACGGAAGGAATGATCTAAAAGTTGGTGCATCTCTCTTTCTTTCTCTCTCTCTCTCTTTCTCTCCTGATTTTAATCGTGTGCTGAAAAGTAAAAAGGCGGCGCTCCGTGAGTGTCAATGAGTTGCCGGGATGTGTTCATGCTTCTGTGTGTGTGTGTGTGCGTGTGTGTGTATGTATGTATGCATGCGTTTGTGTTTGTGTGTGTGTGCGGGCGGCAGGCAGAAGAGAGCCAGTCCCCAAGGTGCTCTCTATGGAGCCCTAGATAAAGATTCCCTCGGGAATTCTTTCTCATTAGTTCTCAGACACAGTTCAGTAATTCTGAGGTGTCAGGTTACTATTTGTCATGAGACCACACATAAAAAAAAGAAGAAGGAAAGAAAAAAAATGTCAATCTCGCCATGCTTTGGTTCATTTATTTGGGGCGTCCCTACTGAGGAGAAATTAGAAGCCGCGCTCATGTTCAAACAAAAGAGGTTTTGGTTTATAGGTTGGTACCGACTGACGGCACGGTTTGCCTTAGCTTGTGATGGCTATTGGCCTGCAATGCAGTATGTCTCCCTCACAACAAAGGCAGGTGTCCTTTCTGAAGGTCTTACATGTTTTCTGGTCTTATCTATCTGTCAAAGAAGCGGTACATTTGGCAGTGGGTTTTACAAGAGGCACTGCTTCTTGTATGTCAGTGTGTGTTAGCATGAATTTAGTTTAAAAAATAAAACAAGAACACAACAAAGGCCAGTAATCTGTGCAAGCAAAGGCAGAGATTTGTGGGACGATGAAGTTCTGTCTGCGTGTGTGTGTGCTGTCTGCGTGTGTGTGTGTGCTGTCTGATTCGTTTACTTAGCAAGTTGTGAAGAGGTTCTTCAGGGTGGGGAGAGAAAGGGGGGGGGGGGGGGGGACCTTGCGCCACAATGCCGATTGCGGGCGAAGCAGTTATCTGCTAACGCAATATGTGCCCCTCGAACAAAAGGCGTGAAAGCGGGCGCCTCAAAAGCACGGCGAGTTCAAGACGTCTTTATTGCTCCGTTAGCGGCATTAATTCTTCCCCCACAAAAGGAGTCTTTGCTTGTGTGTCACGGTGCAGACAAAGCCATACCAAGATAGATGAAGTGTGGAGGACGTGCTCTTGTTGAAGGCGAAGAGATCTATTCTTCGCAGCCTGACTTTGACACAGCAGAGATACAACTCACGACCGTGTGGCCCTCTCTAAAAGAAAGCAGGAGGAGAGCGAGAGAGAAAGGAGGAAAATAACACACACGCAGACTCACGCACACACACACACATACACACACACACACACACACACGCACACACCGTCAGCACACTGTCTGGCCAAGATACCTTCACGACTTTCCAACGGAGGCAAAAAACTAAAAAAGGAAAAAAAAGAAAAAAGCAAAGAAAGAAAGAAAAAAACTCTAGTGTCTGCTTCTTTATGAATTCTGCATAGCAATCAATACTCAGTCCTTCTGCCTCAGTTGAAAATAATGAAACATAAAAAAATCATGATGCTCATTTTGCCAATAATGATAAAAGAACAAAACATCCACCCCCCCAACCAACCCCCCGCCACCCCCCCCCCCCCCACCCCCCACCCCACGCGCTCCCACACACAGACACAGACATTCACACACACAGACAAAACCTGTTGTTATTCACTGACAAAAGAACAGAGAGGAAGAGTTTGTTAGAGAGAGCTAGTGAGACTGATAGCAGCATATCAAGCATTCACATTTGTCCAGTTCCATACTGGTCTAATGGTGCTAACTGTTTAGGCTAAGGTGCGCCTCAGCTCACAAGCCTTTTCATTCTGAATATGGAGCAGAAGAGAGGCAGACAAAGAGAAGCAGAAAGAATGCAAGACAGACAGACAGACAGTGAGAAATGGTTGAGGAAAAAAAATGTCTGAACATGGAATGAAAATATCTCCACATAGATACTTCGCAGTCTATTACAGCTCTCTCTCTCTCTCTCTCTCTCTCTCTCTCTCTCTCTCTCTCTCTCTCTCTCACTCTCAGTCACACACATACTTTCTCTCTCTCTTTCTCTCTATCACTCTCTCTCATACACACACACACACATACTCAGAATAATGATCAGTCTGCTTTCTGTCATTTGCCTCTGGGGGGTGTAGTGGGGTTGGCTAGGGTCAAGCACTTGTCCACTCTCAGGCAGTCATTTAACTCTCCTTAACACAACAAAGAATTCCGAATACATTCCGACCGTATGCAAAATGGCGATAAAATATGGACGTGTGTGTGTATGTTGTCTGTCTCGATAGTTTTCATGTACTACATGTGTGCTAGACTTTGTGTACTTCTTCCAACATCTCAGGGGAGGAAAGGACAGAAGCAGTCAGAGGGAAAGAGAGAGGGGGAGAGGGAGAGGGAGAGAGAGAGAGAGAGGGGAGAGATAGAGAGAGGGAGAGAGAGAGAGAGAGAGAGACTCATCACCAGGAATGACCTTGAAAAAGTCAGGAGCTTCCTGCTGTTTTAATGCGGCCCAATCTGCAGCATTATCAGTCATCACTGCTTCATTATTTATATGTCCAGAAATGAAAGGAGGGATGGAGAGAGGAGAGAGAAAGACAGAAAAAGAGAGAAAATGAGAGAGAGGGAGAGTGGAAAGAACACACACACACACACATACACACACAAACATCTGAAAAGAAAGGATTTGGCTGTTGATCTGGATTTGGCTGGTCCAGGTTTAGCGAGCCCACATACATATTATGAGTGTGTCCCAGAGCAGACCTCCATCACACGTGAGTGCTCACTCTCTGCTCACCACAGTGACACAGGGCCTGTCAATCAAGTGCTCTTCCCACCAAGAGGAGGCATGAGACATGACTGACACACACACACAAACGCACGCACTCACACACACACACACACACACACACACACACACACACACACACACACACACACACACACAAACACACACACACAGATACCTTGCATTCCAACATACTCATTCACAAATATATGTTGTGCCTGTCAAAGACACGCACACATAAAGACACACAGACACCAAATGCACGTGTGCAAACACACCCTGTGTATCCTATAGATTATCCGAATGCCTGACCCCAACATGCCCAGTCCACTGCTGGCTGGTCCTGGTGGGCTAATTCAAAGATTCTAGAACTCTCTGTGATCTTTGGACGACACTGTGACAAGGATGCATGATTTAAATGGATTTCTTCTCAACTTAGCTGAGCATGTGTCTGAAAAAATTTCTTCACCTTGTTTGTATTTCCTTAAAAATGTATGACAACTCATGATATATTATAAACCATACAAAATGTATTCATTAAATCCATGATGTATTACTACACATACAAAAGGTATTAAGTGACAAAAATGGTATTTGAGATTAAAATGTAACTCTTATTGAGGAATACTTCACTTTCTGTTTGTTCAAGGATAACTTCAATAAATTCTTAAAAACCCACAAAGTGCGAGCCATTAATGCTCAGAAAAGTAGGGGAAAATACTTGCCGTTGCCATGAACAACATCTGAAGGATGTGGATTAAGAGTCTTTTGCGTGGGCCTTGTTGGAATTCTCATGTCCAAATCACATAAAGATATTTATAGTGCTCTCCTTTGAGTTGCTGGGAGAATTATGTAAATTCCTATGACACGTTCTTTAAAATCAGAGGGGAAAAATAATGAACGCAACATAATGCGCAACGCCCCCCCCCCCCCCCCCCCCCCCCCAACTCACATACACACACACTCCCGACAATAAACGGCTTCTAGGAAATATCGCCTACCCCCATGCATCCACCACCCCATCCCCACCACCCTCTTCTCCTTGCAGTGATCAGGCAGAACAATGGAGGTTCATGGACAATTAAAATGCGCGTGATGAAGTTTCCTGGGCTGGCACGGGCGAGCGTAAATGTCCTTTATGGTGCGTGGAAATCGCACCCCTCCATTAAACAATGAATGGCACAGTGATCTCGCCAAGCCCCAGAAGCTTCTCTGTTCTCCACACACGTCGCTGAGTGGCACTCTAAATGGGGTATGAGTGTTGCAACTGCAAGATAACATTGTACCCTCATCACTAACCCCCCCCCCCACCCCCACCCCCTCGCAATCTCACCCCCCTCACTCTCAAAACACACACACACACACACACACACACACAAACCACATCTGCATCCCCGGGCGGGGGTAATCTCCTCGTCACCATGACGATGGCTGACACCTTGGGAGGGGTGGAGTGATGCTGGGGTGGGGGGGTGGTTCATCAAGACTTATGCTCCATGGTGCTTTCAAGGTGACAGGAAATTGGGACTTCCTGATTGGTCCCATGTTGTATTGCTCCTACAGTCAAAGAGAGACATGTACAGACATCCATGCACACACACACACACACACACACACACACACACACACACACACACACACACACACACACACACACACACACACACACACACACACACACACACACACACACACACACACACACACACACACACATATTCATGTGCAGACACATAAAACACACTAATAAGTACAAACCCAAATAAATATTCACACCCCTACCCACAATTTTGTGCACACACAAATATTTCACTATACATGCAAACGCCCACTCAAACACAACCATGTACAAATAATACTGACAACCCAATAAATCACTCGCCACATAATAAATAGACATATACACACATGTGCAAAACATACTCCCACACACAGGCACAATACACACATGGGCCACTAATTTATGGATGTTCCTGTCAAGGCATGGCACTGAAAAACAAATGCAGAGAAGAAGACATGGAGAGGAGGAAAGAGAGAGAGGGAGTGAGAGAGAGAGAGAGAGAGAGAGAGAGAGGGAAAGGTTGAAAGGAAAAGGTTAATGTTGCTCCATGTGCATGGATGACAGCGCTTAGACCTGAGTGTACAGAGCAGAGGGAAGACGGTTCAGACAACGAAAGAGGAAAAAAAAAAAGTCGTCAAGGGACTTTCATCTTCACATTCACCAGCCACCCCATACTCCCCTCCCCCCACCTTCCTCCTACTCCACCCACCCCCGTCACACCCCCCCCACCCCCCCCACCCTTCGAGACAAACTTCAGATTTATTGCCAGCCTTTGGAGAGTAGGGGGAGTGACCTTGAGAGGACCTCGCAGTCATCCATTCCGCTCAAACGCTACCTAATTAGCGACAGCGCGGTCTAGGCTTCGCCCCCGTCACTGGACACCGTAATCAACCCACACGTCACACAGGCAGCCCAGGCAGGCAGACGGGCAGGCGGGCGGGCAGGCAGGCGGGCATGCGGGCATCCGATGCAACCCGAGGTGTGCCATTCTGAAGCACCCCTGGCTAAATAATCACTGTATCAACAGCAGTGGCATCTGTGCCACAACTAAAGTAAATATGAGAACAAGGTGAAAACAGGGAGAGAGAGAGAGAGAGGATGACATACTATCACAGACACTCCCAGACTCACCCAGCACCCCCATGCTCTAAGGAGGGAGAGGCAGACTACTGCAGATTAATTAAGCCATGAGAGCACTTGGAGAGGGGACTCATGATCTGTCAGGAAGCTTTAGATTTAGTGGGCTCTGCCCTCGGTGAGGGTGCGCATGCAGTTACTAGAGGTACTGGCCTGTTTGTTTCTCTCTTTTCCTCTCTCTCTCACTCTTTTTGTGTCTTATTTCTCTCTCTCTTCCTCATTCTCTCTCACACACATTGATTCTCTCTCTTCCTCTTCCTTTCACCCTTTTTTTCCCCCGTTCTATTTCTCTCTCTCTGTCTTGCTTATTCACTTTCTCCCCCTCACACATTCTCTCGCTCTTGCACATATTCATTCTCTCTCTTCCTCTACCCCTCGATCTCTTTTTTTCTCCCTCTCTTTTTCATTCACTAACTTTTTCTCTCACACTCATTCTCTCAGGCTCTCTCTGTCCTTCAATTTCAGGTCTCGTTCTCTCGTCTTCTCCTGCGAAGAACGTGTGTCTCCCCCCCTATTGACAGTCTATACGACTCTGCAGCATTGAGCCTCCTGCACTCACCGTAAATCAAACCTCGCCATCCTCTCTCTACACTACAGGGAGCAGGAAGCACACTCGTCTCCCCCCCCCCCCCCCTTCTTTCACCGCTCACTTTCCAAAGGGAAGAGGAAAAATATAATATGGCAATTTAGCTAAATAATTACCGCATTTTACAGCTACGCCTACTCTTGGTCTGCTGGCGGGAAAAAAAGCTAATAATTCAATTTCTTGGTTCCTGTAATTGTCACTGACGTACCTAAAGGTCATATCATTCAACCAGAAGAATAGGGCTGGTGACATGCTCACTGGAGCAATTTAGCCCAGTAGTGTTCACCTTACTTCATTTCACTTCACTTCAACTTTACTGTCATATGTATTAAAAAAGCTCTGAGATACTTGTTTCTCTGACTCTCTCTGCCTTTGCATAACGGACACACCATCACAAGAATCCAACAATAAATACACAATATATAATACAATAAATACACAATATACACTAAAATAAATACACAATATAGAGTGGTGCACATGGTTTAGCTGTTCATCAACCTGACTGCCTGTGTAAAGGATACGCAGTACACTGTAAAATTATAGAGTACACAGTATTATTATACAAAATCAGTGTGGTAGCATTACAGAGTACATCAGTGCGGTAACATTATATCAGTACGATAAAATGTATAGTAGTGTGCATATGGTTGCGTATGGATGCGTATGTTGAGTGGAGTGCGACTGAAATGTGCGGAGAGAGAATGTGAGATTGGCAGTAGGGATGGGAGAGGTTTTTTTTTGGGGGGGGGGGCATTAGATTTGCACACATTTTTCCAGGCAGCCATTTTAAGGGGGGGAGGGGGGGCAGACAGTGAATGATTGTCTCAAAATGGAGATTATTTTTTTCTGCAGGGTCGCTGTTGGGTTAGGACCTGGCAGTCGTTTCGTTAAAAAAGCCGATAGAGAGATAAAGACAGAGAGAGAGTGAGGGAGAGAGAGAGGGAGAAGGTGACTGCCGTCCAGGCTTTGAAGTAATTGCCTAATACAGCGCTGGGGTATTAGAGTCATTGAGTGGCAAAAGGGAGCACACAGCCAGTTGACCCTAAGCCACTTTGGAGTAATCTAGTATTCAATCCAGCGTGTAATGACTGCCAGCACTGTCAATCCTCCTCTGGGCTCTCTCTCTCTCTCTCTCTCTCCCTCCTTTCCCCTCACCATCCACATCTCTCTTAACACACTCTCTCATTCTCTCTTTCCTTCTCTTGATCTGTCTCTCTCTACATCCCCTTTTCTTCACACCTGCTCTCTCTCTCATCTCTCTCTTTCTTCCTTTTATTTCTTTCCATCATTTCTCCCATCTCTCTCTCTCTCTCTCTCTCCTTATCTAAGTGTTTGTAGCTAGCCAGACAGTATTATGGCACAAAGGAGGATGACGAGAGAGAGTGAGAGAAAGAGAGAGAGAGAGAGAAAGGGAGAGTGGTGTTCCTTACTTTTTCTCTCTCCTCTTATCCTCTATCCATCCCTTCTTCCATCTAGAGGCCCATACAAACCCCCCTGCTCCAGAGCCAAGTCTCCATCAGCCCGAGGAGGATGAGAGCGAGAGACACAGAATCAGAGTTTTGGAGATAAGAGAGGCGGACATGCAAAGCTGTGCTGTTCTGAGGCCAGTGTTTGCTCTTTCTTCTCCCTTCCTAATGAGCAGACCACGAAAAGATCCCGGACTCCAGCAAATATCTTACATCTTTATCTATCTGACCACAAGATTGTGCTGGGCCCGAATGTGAGAGGATATCTATTATCTCTGGGGTTGTTCATCTCTTTGTGTGATACTTCTATATCAGGAAATCTATTTCAGTATGAAAGGGCCATCAGCTATTTCAATGTGCAATTTCTGGAGAATTCCGGCCAATTGTTACACACCACAGAGAGAGATAATGAGAAAGGATTTTATTCTGCAATGATTTCGGGGAATCACTGAAACAATTAAGCAAGAAATTATTTTTATCCTCTATAGTATATTATGTAGGCCAACACATTTAATACTAGCAGGTACAAAATTCTGAAACATTTCTGTAAGATCTTCTTACAGCGATTTACATAAGCTGTTTATCTGATAACTTTATCTTAGACTTTACAGCAATACATGAAAATACATGCAGTAGAGAGCAACACACACACACACACACACACACACAAAATAAGAAGCCCAAAACCCAAATGTTTAACAAGGGCAACTGAGTTCAAGGAGAGAAACTCAAGGTAAGTACAAGTGCACACACGCACACACACTCACACACACACACACACACACACACACACACACACACACACACACACACAGCCACTCACAGTCTACCCACATCCCAGAGAAAGGCACCTGTCACACTATTTGAGCAGATGCAGAAAAAAAGAAGGCAGGGAGGGAGGGAATAAAACGAGAGAAAAAAAACACAGGCACTCCACAACACTGTCATTCACATTCATAATACGCATTGCGTCATGAGAGAGGCCATTAGGGACCCAACCTGGGGACCATTAAATCATTTTAAACCACTGTAACCTCCCATTAGTGTCAGTGGCGGGACCACATAATAGTCTGTATTATAGAGATCACCACTGCGGCCCATTTGGACTAAATCACAGCCTCTATCTCTCTTTCTTGCAGTCCAAACCCTCCACCCCTCCACCCATCCCCCCCCTACACACACACACACACACACACACACACACACACACACACACACACACACACACACACACACACACACACACACACACACACAACATCCAACATCCACACACCCCTCCACTACCACCTCGCTACGTCGCTGGACCCTTAGAGTCTTCAGGGAGGGGCGTGGGGGTGTCGTGAATTGGGCGCTCATCCGGGACGAGGGCCCTCCCAGTGCTCTCCTTGGGAACCCCCCCCCCCCTTTCTCTCTCTTTCTCTCTTCCTCATCACACACTCAGGGCTGGCCATTCTGAGTACCAGGCTGCACCTAGTATTGCCAAACTCTCACTCAAAACCAGGTGGACAGACACACACACACACACACACACACACACTGGACTGTCCTCCACCGCTCCCACTGTCCTCTACTACCGCATAAAAATCAGCTCAACAAGTTTTACAACGACAAAAAACAATCAGATGATGGATTTTTAACACGTCTCACAATAAAATGAAACAGAAGGAGAGATTGATAATTTCCACGATATTTTACTATTAATCAAAGTCCTGACATTTCCGCCAAGTTTGGCCACCGCTGCCCACCAACTGTTTCACTGCCACACTTCAAACCAGCCGGAGAACCCCTCCCTTCTCCCTCGGCATATTCAGCATTAATGCAGGACTATTCCTGAGAGGGAAATACAATATTCTGAGTGTAGTAAATTTACGGTCTTGTTCGCAGGCACAAGTCCTTTTTGCTTCATCACAGAAAGCGGCTTCTTTTTGAAAGGGCATACATTTCACGTTTTAAAAAAAAATGAAAAAAAGGGCAGACAAAAATGTTGCTAAACTGGCCTCATTTTCCTCTTGTCAACGAGATGATCACAGCACAGGGAGCAAGTGTACAGTGAGCCCACTGTCCACCAGGCGTAATTGAACAGGTTGTTGGCAGGAGAGAAGGTAAGATAGAAAGAAAAAGAGAGACACAGAGACGGAGAGAGAAATGAAAGAGAGGGAGGGAGAATGAGACAGGCAGAGATTGAGAGGGACAGAGAGTGCGAGCGAGAGACAGACTGAGAGAACAAGATGACAAGACAGAGACAGTCACCCTGAGACACTCTGAGAGTGAGAGACAGAGACAGTCACCCTGAGACACTCTGAGAGTGAGAGACAGAGACAGTGTGGTAGAGACAGAGACAGTCACCCAGAGACACTCTGAGAGTGAGAGACAGAGACACTGTGGTAGAGACAGAGTGACAGAGAATGAGAGACTGTGACGGAATGGAAGAGTAAAGAGATTCAGAGAGCAGGGTTTGCCTAATAAAGCCATAAGGCCTGAGAGGTGAGAACAGGTTCCATGTGAAATATGCATCAACCCCCTGCACCCCTCCACCCTTCCTACCCCTACCCCCCCCCCCCCCCCACATGTAAATCTCTCTCTATCTTTTTCTCTTTTCCTCTAGATGATAAATAGTGTCTGTGCGGGACCCGTTGGTCTGCCCTATGAATTCTGGGAGGAACAAAGCCATGATGAATGGTTTAAGGCAACGACTCAGGCAAACAGCCCAGCCTGGTCCGCTGATACACACTCGATGGTGACAGCCAGGAGACTCGGCTGACCTGGGAAGTGGTCTTCAGGGCCCCCTCCCCAATACACCACCCCCCACCACCACCCCCCCCCCACCACCCCCCAGAGGAGCCAGCTGATGGAGAGAAATCGCCATTAGGGGGAAGATTAAGTGGCCCAGGCTTCCTCCCGCATTTAATTATACATGCAAACCTCTCTGGCACACCTCTGCACAGGAGAGAAAGAGAGAGAGACAGAGTGAGAGAGAGAGACAGAGCCAGAGAGAGAGAGAGAGAGAGAGAGAGAGAGAGAGAGAGGTGGTGAAAAAAGAAAGAAATGAAGGAAGAAAAGAAGGAAAAAATGTATGGAGGCTGTGGCCTTTGTTTCAGTGACTCATACCACTTTGATTGCCTATTGGCTGTTGCTCCTGACAACCCCTGACTGGGAACACTAATCCCATTGGCCCACTGTGTGCCCCTGTCAGGAGGGACAGAGAGAGAAGGACAGAGAGAGATCTAGGGGAGAGACAGAGGTGTATGGGGAAAAGGAGGAATACGGAATGGGTAAATTGAGAAATAAAGAGAGTGAGGGAAAAGAGCCTTTGTAGTTTTCCTTACAGTATGGAGGCCAAGAGGGATGGAGGAGCAAACATTTTGTTTTAAAATATATCTACCTGTCAGATTTACGGTATCTCATGAGGGTTGGCGATCGGCGCTTGGCATTTTCTAAAACTCGGCTGACAAATATGCTGCGCCGGTCTCCGCGGCGTTGCTCTCAGCACGCCTCACTGTTTGACAAATGTTTGCGTGCCGTACACAGCACTCTCAAACCCCTCTCATCAATCCTGCTACCAGCACTGGGCTCCAACACACACTACTTTTAATACACTCAGCACTCATCATCATCACTGTCATCATCAACATCATCATCATCATATGCATCACACATATATGCATACACTCATGCACACTCACACACACATACACACTATGTCAATTAGGATCATTTGTGCTACTATATAGGAAACTGCCATTTAAACATCTGATGGAAAGCAAGATCATTAACAGATCTGAACTCATACTAACCTCACTTGATTTTGACCCCGCCACACACCGCTACACACACACACACTCACAGTCTGTCGTTACGATTTTACCGTTTTAACAGGGAATGTGGGTTAATGGGTGCCTTTCACCGCTCCTGTATCACGACTCCCTGAGTAAAAATCTTACCGGAAAATCCGACCACGGCAGGAGACTGTTGAGAGGGTCAGAGAGAGAGACTGAGAAAGAGAGAAAGAGAGAGAGAGAGAGAGAGAGAGAGAGAGATAGATAGATAGAGAGAGAGAGAGAGAGAGAGAGAAAATAAGAACATATTTCTGCTTTGGGAAAAACACATACACCACACAAACTGAGGCACACTCTCAGAAGGGTTGGGCAGAGGGTAGAGTGAATAATTCAATTCTGTCCCACAAAGCTGCAAAGCTCATCTTGTTTTCCAGGTTCAACCAGCAATCACTGCGTGAAAGGAGGTGTATCCGGACTGGAATCATCCTGTGTACTCCTGGATACTCCACAGATAATCGGATGTATCCGGGAGTTGTCCAGCTGCACTGTTATGAAGACCCGGATATTCCTGGATATGAACCAGGTTTGGAGGCCTGCCTAGTGCTTAGTCTAAAACCAAAAATATGGGATTTTTCTCCCCAGACCTGAGAAATCAAAAGGATTTTTTTTCTCTCTCTCTTTCAGACAACCCACGGGGTCGAGGACAACTTGTTTAACCAGACCGCTATTGACTGTCGGTATTTAGCACTGATCACAGGAATCATTAGGCCAAGAGATAATCAATACACGCAGGATTAAAACATCTCTCCAAAGCTAATCAGGTCTATAGGATTCCTCAGGCTACCGTTTTGTGGTCAGAGGTCATTGCTACTGTGCAATAATCCATCTGTGTGTGTAGTTTAAATATGGATTCCTATCATGAACACAGGGAAAAATCAATTTGGCTAGTTTTTTTTTTTTTAGTTCAGGCACCTGCACCTTGGTATAACTCCTTCATTTTCAAACACCTTTATTGGGTGCACGTGTGGGAACATATCGCGCAGATATTTCAGTGTCACTGCTTCTCACGTTAGATTAGGAGCTAATTAAATTGAAATGTCTACCTATACAAATCCTGCGCTGGAGCAATGCTCCGTTGGAACAATATAACAATATAATATAACTCAGTTTACACAATTAGTCAAGGTTGAGATGTGAAAAGCACCATAGTTACAGCTTCATTGTTCTCAAGTCACGTAAGTAGAAGTGAAACATTTGGCAAAGTTGGGCATGTAAAAGTTATGAGCGGACCTGAATTTTCTTAATGTGATTTTTTTTCTGTCTTTTTTATTTTCCTTTTTCCTTTTTTTTTGGGAGATGGCATGGAAGCTGTGCAGCAGTCAGGATATGGAGAGGTTAAATGCGGAATGTCATTTCCAGAACAGAAAGTCCTGGGCACTTCCACATTAACATTTATGCCCAAAAGCCATTCATTATTAAAGATAATTTGAGAGTGATGAGCTGGGAGTGACATTAATGGTAGTAACGAGATTGATATACTTAGACTCAAACTCAGACACGCGCATTCATATACACACACTCTCTCCCTCCCTGTGTCAAACACACACACACACACACACACACACACACACACACACAGACACACAAATATGCTGAAGGAGGCAGCTCTCTCTGCTTCTGATTGAAGTATGCACACCACAACACACACGTGTGTGTGTGTGTGTGTATATGTGTATGTGTGTGCGTGTCTTGTCATAAGCTTCCCCCTTTATTTCAGGGAATCAAAATGAAAAAGAAAAAAATACACATTCACACGTAAAAGTGGCAGAAGTTGATTATGATGATATAGCAGTTAGGCATTCAGCTTTCTGCACATCATATTTAAAGAGAGCAAAGGCCAGACACTTTTCATGCCTGTCATGCAGGCAATCAACCGAAATCCAAGTGAAGAAGCAGTTACTTACATTGCCTAGATGAAAAACATATCATTAGCCGCTATTCAACGCTCAGTACAATCGCCAGGGCCTGCTATTTAACCATTACTTCAGTTTTGCCTTGACATTGCCTGAACAAAAAAAAATGGAAGAAAGGCAGCGAGAGAGAGAGAGAGAGGTTTGAAAGCATCACTCTCAAAACCATTTTCCTAACTCATATTTGTTAGAGTGTTGTTTTCTCTGGTGGAGTATGAGGCATATGCGTATGTTAATCAGATGTGAGGTATAGTAATCTACATGTCAACGGATTCTAAGATTCCACCGTTTCATCTTAAATATTTTGCCACTTGACTCACGGAAACGCAACAGTAAGCAGACAATTGGTATGCTTGTCTTATATATATATATATATATATATATATAAAATAGCCCATTTTGGTAGATAAGCTAAACAATGCTGCAGATTCGTAGGGACCGATCTTCTGAAGAAGAAAGAAGACTATCCGATGAATTGAATCAACCAAGAGGAAAAAAGAAAGAGAAAACAACATAAAACTCTTAATCTTCCGCACACCCCCTACATCTCAAAGACACCTCCCAAAGGGAAGAAAACACCACAAAGGATCCCATCATCTTTCTGACTTTGCTGATTGCAGTCAATTATAAATTATGCAGCCATTGTAGACCCTTGGACAAAAGAAGACATCTTCAGTCTCGCCAGTCATGTGTAATTAGGGGAGAGAGGGCTGTCTGCGGCGTGTGATCTCCGCCTGACAGGAGCACAGACTGGTGACCTTCCCCCTGAAACACTCGCTGGTCGGGTCAGCGGGCATGCTGAGCGCTCCTAATACACACCAGGCAGTGACGTCTCAATACACCAAACACACACACTCTGTCTCACAATTACACACACACACACACACACACACACACACACACACACACACACACACACTCTCTCTCACAATCACACACACACACACACACACTTTTTCATGCTCATACACTCAGACACACACACTCACACACACACACACACACACACACACACACACACACAGAGGCAGGCCTTTCAGGATGCAGCCGAACGTGGATCAGGTTTGGGGAAGAGTGAGGTTGCACCCATCACTCATAATCAAGCAGTTCTCTCCCCCTCCACCCTAACACATGTCAAAAGGGAGTGAGAGAGAAAGAGAGGGAGAGAGAGAGAGAGAGATGAATGCTCGTCAGTAGCGCTTATTTGACACAGCCCGCTTAGCTTGCCATAATTGCTCTGTCATTGTCAGTCCATGGGTGCAGGAGGTAACCCCTCCACCACCACTACCCCCATGTACAATTTGGACACAATTACAGTAGGCTGCTGGTGGTGGCAGAGGGGTGTGTGAGTGTGTGTGAGAGTGTGAGAGTGTGTGTGTGTGTGTGTGTGTGTGAGAGAGGGGTTTTAGCGGGGGTGGCGTCAGAGTCGGCAATGTTGCCCGGGCCGGGTAAAGGAGCTATGGCTCATCAGGCTCGGATGCGGCCCATTAAAGAACACTGTTAGCATTTCTCTTAACGGGCAGCGTCGCTAATAAACAGCCAGTCTTCCATGAAGGAGCATCAGCAGATGCCTGACATGATATTTATTGTGGGGGGGGGGGGGGGGTTTGGTGGCAGTGGTGGTGGTGAGGGTTCAGATAGGGGGCCTAAGGGGTGCAGAGAGGAGGGGGAGGGATGTGGTCAATTAGGCAAAAACAGAAGAGAGATATTACCCAAGTACCTCAGGGTGAGTTTACTGTAGATGGACAAGTGGCAAAGGAGAGAGATGGATAATGAAGACCGCAGAAGAGGAATAGTAAGAGAAACAGAGTGAGATAAGATAAGGCTAAGAGGGAGAGAGATGGAGAGAGTCGTTGTTTGAAATGACAGAAAACGTATGAGAAAAAGTGGAAGAGAGAGTATGAGAAAGATTGAAACAAGAGTGTGTAAGTGATATTGTGTGTGTGTGTGTGTGTGTGTGTGTGTGTGTGTGTGTGTGTGTGTGTGTGTGTGTGTGTGTGGGTGTTGATTGTTGTGGAGTGTAAGGCCCTGAGCTTCAGGGCTAAATGTACAGAGTAGAATGATCATCCTTCAACACTGTGACACCTGTTCTCCCCTCTTTAAGTGAGCGTGTATGTTTGTGTGGGAGTATATATGTGTGTGTGTGTGTGTGTGTGTGTGTGTGTGTGTGTGAGAGAGAGAGAGAGAGAGAGAGAAAGAGAGCAGGGGGGACACCTGCTGTGATCTAATGGCGTTCTAATGACAGTGTCCTCTGAAGGGAGGGCATGGCGGGGGTCTGCTTTGGCCAGGCAGGAGTGTGTGTGAGTGTGTGTGGTGGTGGTGGTGGTGGGGGTCACCATCCAGTCTAGATGACATACACAGGGTGGGGGTGTCAGGGGGAGTGTGTGTGTCTTTGGGGTGGGGGTGGAGGGATGCTTCCGATACGGAGGTAATTATACACAGATCAGAGGAGGCAGGGGTTTCACCCCGCAGAGCCCACAGCTACAGGACCAGGCACACACACACACACACACACACACACACACACACACACACACAGATATGAAGACAAGCAGAAAGACACATGAACAGATAAAGACAGAAACATACACAGGAATGTATGCATCACCAAAATATCAATACAAAATATATGCACACGTGCACACACACACTCAATAAAAAAATATCAATAAAAAATATATGCACACACACACATACAGACAGACAAACACACATATACATAGTCTGGTGTCATCTCCAGGCTAGTGACCTCCCTCCTCTCTGGGAAAGCATGACACTCACTCACCCCTTTCTGGCACTGGGAAAATTAATGAAGCCCAGAGCAACTGGTCTCAAAAGACACAAAATGGCCGCTCATTAAAAGGGCCTACAGCCAGCCAGCCATCTCCGCGCCACACGACTTTTAGGGACAGTTTCATAGGGCGGGGACAGATTCTTTATTTATGAACCATATCCAGAGAGCTGGCAGTGCTTGGCTTTAGAGACACACTGCATAAGGACGACACAAACAGCATCTCCGACTTCCTTCATAGCAAGACCACAGAGACACACAACTACAACAGGCTCTTTGGTGGTGCTGCGTTCTTCAGGTTTCAATTCATGTTTATTTTTCATCTCCTCACTGACTGCATTAATCAAGTGAAACAATTAATAATTACAATGACATGGTGTTTTTATGAAGCTACTGATCTGATAGCATGTTTTGTCCAATACGAGCGGCATTTTATAATATTTTCATTTTTCGTATCGCAATTAAAATGGATATCTCACTAGAGCCTCTGCTTTAATTAGACATTTGCTTTCCTTCACTCCCAAAGAAACTCTGTTTTTTATTTTTTTATTCTTCTCTGCTTCTCTTAATCCATTTCTATCTCTCTCCTTGTTGTGGTTGCTCAGAGGGAGGGGAGGTAAAAAAAAAAAAAAAAGTCCTCATTAATTTGGTTAATTGTTTGACCTTATCGTTTTTGACGAACCTTGCAACTGTCACCGACTAACAGAAAAAACACACAGTAGTGCCCACACAAACACACACACAAACACACACACACACATACCAACTCAAACACATGTGCTTTCTCTATTTCACCAGCTTCTACCATCACTAAATAAACAAGGCCTGTAATGCCCTAATGACTGATTAAAAGCTCGCAGCCACTCTGCGAGGTTCTGGCACTCGTGGAGATGAAATTGTTTCCATGCGTCTCTGACAGCTGCGAAACTGAGGTGCGGGTGCCGGCTATTATAGGGAAGGCTGCGGCTTGTAGTAATTAAATGCCAGCATACAACTGAAAAGAAATGAACATATTATATAGACTGTGGGCTGCAATGTGCACAATATTGTCCACATATTCAGACATTTGTTACTCCTGATCGTTCTTTTACTTTTTTTCGTTGTTTCTTGGGCTTGTGTTTTTATGTATTGGGGAGAGAGTGTGTGTGTGTGTGTGTGTGTGTGTGTGTGTGTGTGTGTGTGTTTGTGTGTGTGTGTGTGTGTGTGAAAGCATATGCTGTTTCTCTTCCCTTTCTTTGTTCTTCTTTTTTCCGTTGATGTTTTTATAAGAAGCATCCAATGCAGTGCCCCCATAACGGTTGTTCCACACACACACACACACACACACACACACACACACACACACACACACATACATACTATAAACATATGCACACACACACACACACACACACACACACACACACACACACACACACACACACACACACACACACACTACACCTCATTTACAAGCACCACTTGTGTGTGTGTGCATCTTGCAAAAAAAAAGCAGTCTATTTTCGGAGGTGACAAAAAAAAAAGAAAAAACAGATCCCTTCCATTTACCCCCTTTTGCTCTGAAAAACAGGTTTGACCTCTCAGCCACTGGAGTGGGTGCCATTTTGTTAGTGATGTCTCAGTGACAGTGTCGGGCACGGCACCGCTCCGCACCACACCGCTTCAGCCCCGCGTCTGGATGGCGTGTAATTAGGGCAGCAGTGGCATGCGTGCGCCAGCGAGCCGCGGCTAAATCCCATTATTTGGCTCTCTTCCCCGGCGAGAGCGAATTGTGTGTCAAGTAGCGGTGGTGGTGGTGGTTTGTGTGTGTCTGTGTGTGTGTGTGTGTGTGTGTGTGTGGGGGGGGGGGTTAGCCGCATGCTGCAACCGGCATGAAATTATGGTGGCTGGGAGCCTGAGGACGCCTAATGCACTTCCATTGTGTTCTCGAGTGCATCCAAATAAGTAGCGCTGAGAAGAGTGTTAGCGAGCCTGTGGAGGAAGAAGAGGAGGAGGAGGAGGAGGGAGGACGCAGGGACCCAGACACCTGATGCTGGGCCTCCTCTTCCTTTTTTGCTCCAGGCTTTGCGTATGGATCAACTGTTGGATGAAGCCCTACATGATACATGTGTACTGTACAAAAAAACTAAACAGAAAGAAAAACGTAATTAAGTTTACAAATAGCACTTGTTTGCAACTGTGTCTATTCTATCTATTGTTGATAAGACAATAGTTTGCAAAGATGTGACTAAGATGAGACTAAGAAAGGACTCTTCTGTACTCTTCTGGAAAGGTAGAGATGAGACCAGACATCAACTCACTGTCAGTGAATTCCTGAGTACAGTTCCCTGTTGTTCACAGGATGTGAGCGCGAAACTTTGGGAACAGGAGGAAATTCCCGAGCCTGGTTGGCTGCAGACAGGAAAATGGGGGAGTCAGGGTTTTCTGATGGAGGGAGGGGTGGATGGGGGCGTTAGTACTGATAAAGAAAGCACTAGAACTGTCAAATGAAGACACAAACCAGAGATCCACGCATCCATTATGAATGAAATAAATCTTGGAGGTACGAGTCGAAGTAATTGCTCACGAAAGAAGCCTGCACAAGCTGCCATCGGCAAAGGCTTATGTTCGTCAACAGAGCTCTAGTCAACAATCCCTCAACCAACCCCTCCCACACACCCTCCTGTCTCCGCTGTCTGTTTACCCCCCGTTTCCCTTGTCCTTTGTGTTTTCACTCATTTAACATTTACAATCAGTGCTGTCCATCTCCACGCCAGACCCACTGATCTAATGCAGAGACTCTGCTACTGACAGCAGCGTCAGAAGACAGGAATGCAGCCTCTGTTTTATTTGATCTTGAGCGAGAGAAAGAGAGAGAGAGAGAGAGAGAGAGAGAGAGAGGAAGGGGGGGTGCGTTGTTGCTTAATGACAACTACAAACACTGCATGCTTTGTTCTATTGGAAAAAAAGGGAAGAAGAAGAAAAAAAGAGAGAAAAAGTTCCCTGGGACTGCTATTGCTACCTAGGGCCCAATCACTTCAAACGTAGCCCTGCTCGGAGATGGGTGTCTCCTGCTAATATCTGCTACGCTAGCATGCTTGGGTTAAGCTGCTTACTCCCTTCATAAATGATGCATTTAGGCAGATGCGCTTGACTCCGCTAAAATGAGCCCAGCTGCGTGATTGACACCAGGGTTGGGGGAAATTACGTGTTGTATTCGCGGCCTCACCTTTCCAGATAGATCTGTCTGCTTTAATATCAGGATTGCGGGATAATTATGACAGCCCACCTCCGCCCACAGTTTGTTGATTTATTTATTTAATTAATGTTGGATTGCATCTCCCCATTTGCCAGAAAGGTGGTGTTCTGTTTAATCAGTAATGGTGTCTCCTTCTCTTAAAACAGTGATAATGTACCCAATTTAAATTCTATTGAAGAAAAAAAAAAGCAATTCAACAAATGTTATTTAGTTACCAATTTCAAATTGGGGCAAAAAAGAATATTTTTATAGTTATGCTGGTTGAGATGAAGGCCTCTTTGTAAAAATGTAAACGTCTATTTCGGGACCCCAAAAGCCAAAAAGGGGCAGAGAAGAGCGGAGTGATACCATCAGTATTAGTTTGTTACAACTGTGCCTTGCACATGAGCTGTCTTCCAAATCAAACAGAATTACAGCACATTGTTTAGCTTTAAATGTCTGTGTAAACCAGCATATAAAAGGATACACTTGCCAGGTGACAAGCGTGTAAACGGCACAAACACGCTGCATCAAATACAATGTGTCACTTTGTTAACCGCATTACGAGCATCACTGAAATAAAGAGGTAGGATGTGTCACTCCATAATTTTCTTCCTCACGCTGTATTTTTTTTTAAAGACCTTGTCTTCCAGGGAGGGAATATATCTCATTTCAGATTAATACCCTCCGCTTTTTTTCACACCGGAGCTGGAGAATCACACACACACACACACACACACACACACACACACACACACACACACACACTCCCTCCTGCACCGCACTGAAATTAACACGCTGGAACCTCATGGGTATGTGCTAATAGCTGAGAGCCAGGTCCTCGTGTGCAGGCTGAGAGTCCGGAGACCTCTCGCACGCGGGGCGAATATGCACAGAGTGCGTCTGCAGAGAGAGAATATCTGCCTCACTCCTCCACTGTCATATCTTCACCTTGAACCAAATCATAAGTGATTTCATGATTTCCCAGTTAGAAAACATGTCCACCGTCATCTGCACACAGACATTCATGCATATATATGGACATCATGCTAATTCAGCAGTGGTAATGTATGCCTTAATATCAGAGTAACGAGATCTGAACACTGCGCCCAGCTCAAGCCACCATATTAAGTCCCACCTTGCATGATTTTTTTTCCCCTTGGTGAAATAATGCTCTATTAGTCATAACACAAGTGAAGTAATCTGGCTAATTTATGCCGGAACATAACACTTTCCCTTTCTCTTAATCGCTTGCAAAAATAGCTCATCTGCTGAATGTAGTTTAAGTCCTTAATTATGCCAAAGGCAGGGATTCTGTAATCTCACTCTGCAGCACCCCCCACAACGCGCCCCCCCACCATCACCACCACCTCACCACCTCACAACCAGGCGAATAATATGACGCAAAGACCTTTTATATTTAAAGAATCAGAGATATGCAAAAGGTTGAAGAAACGTATCACTTTAGTGCTACTATGTTTTTTTAGTGGGTAGGTGGAAATTGCATGTGAGTATATTAGAGGACGTCCTCTGGAAAGTCCCTACTTAGATGCTTAAATGTGTATCTGTGTGTGTGTGTGTGTGTGTGTGTGTGTGTGTGTGTGTGTGTGTGTGTGTGTGTGTGTGTGTGTGTGTGACACTCCTGTCTCCCAAAGCTTTGTTGTCTGCGGTCTAACGCACCAAGGTAAATTCTGGTATTTGTCAGGGACTTCTGCTCAGTCCCCGGTGATAATTATTTGATTTTGTTTGGTTCATTATTCATCTGCGGGGACCTGCCGGTGACTTGTGGATAAATGCCGTGTGAAAGCGCCGGGATCTGAGGGACCCACCTCCTACTTTCATCCCTGCTCCCCAAACAGATCAATTAGTAAAACAAAACAGTAAATTATTTATTACGTTGCTTTGTGTCCTGTGTTTTCTCTCTCTCTCTCTCTCTCTCTCCCCCTCTTTGTTTCTACCAAGCAGAAAACAGTTCATTAGTGCTGCAAATAAAAAATAAAATAACATAAAGCAAGCGCGGTGATTGAGTGGGATTCTAAAGCATGGTGATGGCCAGGGTGCATCATGGGAAAACGCGGGGCGGTGAAAGTAGGGCATGGTTGGGGGTGTCGGTCACGCAGGGGCCTGTGTTCCTGAGGTAGTTTCTTCAGCAACTCAGTGGCCCCAAACATTTACATTGGTGTAGAAAAGGGGGTCAAGTAGCACCACTTTATAGCAAAAATCTACATATGCAACCCTATGGTGCTTTTCCACTAAAATAACACAGCAACGTGGAAAGCCAATCAACGAGTGCCCACCAGAAACGAGGGAAATACTCCCAAAAAAAGGAAGTGCATTATTTGTGAGGAGAAAGAGAAAGAGAGAAGCAGTTACAAACTTTTTTTTTATCGAAATCAAAAAAGAAAGAAAGAAAGAAAAGAAAAGAAAAAAACTGAACTCAGAGGGTCCATTTGGGCTGTAGATTGCTCTGCTGTTCTGAGTTGAGTAATTTGAATAAATTATTCCACCAGAGAGGTGGAGGAAGGAAGCCTAAAAAAAAGAGAGAGAGATGGGGGGGGGGGAAATCACTCGGTGCTTCATTTTGTACGAAATGATATTTTTGCAGGAAAGGTTAATTTTGAAGGGAGCCTGAGTGGTCGGGACCAGGCTTGGAGCCAGGGAGCCCGACGTTATTAAAGGCGATTGCATTCCCCTTCCTCAGGATGTCTCCAGAGAGCGGAATCAGTGGAGATGTTAAACCTGGCTTGACACCCCAGTTGGATAATTGTGGGTGTGCGGGCTAATCAGTGGAAGATGTCTCCTCAATTTAAATCTTGTCAGTTAGTTGAGATTAGGCTCGGACGATGGTGGGGGGCAGAGGGTGGGACGCGGGAGGTGCTGGCTTTGTTGAATGCCAATGTTAGGAGGCGGGGGGTGGAGCAGGGTCCAGGTGTGGGGCTGATTTGCACTACCTCAAACCGGCAGGCTGGGGTTTTATGACAGAGGAATAAAAATGTGTGAAAAATTATACAGGCGTTTGAAAGTCTGTTTGTTAGTGCCGACCGAGAAAGCCCAGAGGAGCGTGGGATTGGGAAATCTGTGATCGGTTTGCGTTTCCCTTAACAAAAAAAGAAATTAAACAAACGAACAAAGTAGCAAACAAACAAACAAATAATTTACTATGTATGCAACCAACGGATAATCACCAACAAAACCACAGCTGTGATGACATCCAACTTGAATCATGTTCTAAGTGAAAATAAATTGCACATCAGGTTATTTCCACTTTTTACTTGCGTCTCGGATTGTGCCAAGCTGACAAAAGATGGGGGGATCCATGCGCTGACGCAATAAATGGCTAATAATGAGTGGCAGCGGGATCTCATTAATAAAATGAGGGAGTATAATTTTAGCCTGCGTTCGTGCCAGGGTGGGCAGACCCATTCAGGAATGTGCCGTGAATTTTACAGCCCCCAGTGTCTCTCTGGCAGTGTGCCAACCCACGTATTCACATACACACATACCCACACACACTCACCCACCACCCATCACCTCCTCTGCCTCTTCAACAAGGTAAATATTTGTAACAGATTTCTCTGGCCTGGGGGACAAAGGGTGCCTTTGAGCGTGGCGGGCAGGCGTGACCCCACGGGGCGACCTCTCAGGGAGCGCGGGGTCAGGCTGGATAAACAGGAGAGGCACTGCCAAGTTCACTGGGGCCCGTTTGGTGCTGATGCTCGGGCCAACTCCTCCACCACCACCTCCACCGCCACATTCCAGTGCTACTCCGAAACACAAGTGCTGACAGATGTGAGTTCCTAACCGCCTAAAATGAAGAACTATCCCTCTCTTTCACTCCCAGTTTACCTCTCCCTCTCTCTCTCTCCGTCTACATTTCCCCCTATGAATACACCTCTCTTCCTTTCTCCCTTTTTCGTTCCACCTCTCTGTCTCTCTCTCAGTTTTGCCCTGCCCTGCATGCTTTAATTAACAAACTGCCACCATTCTCACAGACGTACAGGCCTATAGTGGAACCATCACAGCAACAGATTTTTATTGTGATTATGCATTTATTTCCTGCACGGTGTAGCAGTCGGCTGTTGTCACACCACTCCGGACTTCTCAGGCACGATTCACCGTGGAGAGCATGAAAGCCCATTAAACTGTGTGCCGCATTACGCTACTGTAGATTAAAGTGACACACATGTGCCAGGCTTAGAACACAGTATTTACATAACTCTTTTTCAAAACGAGGCAGGGCGTTTAAATACACGGCAGATTTCCTTAATCCCCCTGAGCAACTCCAACACCATCTCGCAACACACACACACAGACAGACACACACACACACACACACACGCAGCACCTGAGTGGTGGAATGCCAGTACTTGCTCTTTGATCACACAGCTAAAGCGTGTTTAGTATGTACAGTGGGGTTGTGTTGTGTTAGTGTCAGTGTCTGCGTTCAGAAACCTGCTGGGTGATTACTCCGTAATTGGCCCGAACGTGGATGGCGACGAGGAGAGCAGCTCGACGCCTCTCTCCCGCTGTGTGCGCGAGATGATGCCCTCTGCGCTTCGCTCGACTGTGTAATGCCATTTACAAAACACACACACACACACACACACACACACATACAGAGAGGAAAAAATGAAAACAACAAACAACAAACAAGTAATTCCGTCGATGTCTTGCGGTACCGGCATTTTTTTTTCCTTCAGCTTCCTAGAGTGAGAGTACGAAAGTGTAATACTACCCATTATCTGCATCAAAGCCGCTCGCGACAGGGGCTGTGGAAACTCGGAGGCCCTGCCGGCATGAGAAGCGCGGGCATCTGTAAACAGCTGATGCTCTTCATTTAGAACACGTGGCGGGAGCGCGGAACGGTGTGCCGGAACGCTGGGATAGAGCTTGCAGGTGGTGGGGGAGCATCGATTTAAGGCCCACGCGTCTATGACACCCCTTGGAGCACGTCAGGATCCTGTCAATACTAGTCACTCAGCGGCAGCTATAAGTCTATTCTCCCCCCCACACACACACACACACACACACACACATACACACACACACACACACACACACACACACACACACACACACACACACACACACACACACAGGGTCTGTGCTTCATTCTCTCCCTCATGTACAATAAATACCTGTGTCATTGCCTTACAGGGGACATTAAAAGTGTCTGTGTATCAAGAGGGCTTGGTTGGCAGGGAATAATTACATTTTTTCCCTACATTTGAATTAGTCTGTTAATAGTTAGTTTAGGAAACAGCCACCCTATCTATATCAGCATGGCCTCTTTCCCTGACAAATATGAAACATTTTTTTTAATAAGCGCGGGGCTGACTTCCCTGTCTATCTATAATAAATCATATGAAGATGGGGTGCAGTTTTTATTTAGGGATTCTAATAGACATTGGGGCATTAATTATTGATACGGCAGGCGATTGATTGGTTAATCAGATAATGTAATTGAAAAATGAAAATCAGCATAGTCGAATGACTGTCTGCTGGTTCATGCTAATTCACAAGGGATATTGTGTGTGTGTGTGTGTGTGTGTGTGTGTGTGTATGTGTGTGTGTGTGTGTGTGTGTGTGTGTGTATGTGTGTGTGTGTGTGTGTGTGTGTGTGTGTGTGTGTGTGTGTGTGTAGATCTTAGGGGGATCACCCCTACAGTAAGTGGAATTTCATGACTGGCACACTATAAAAGTGGAGAGGTGATTAAAAAGGACTTGATTGATTTGGCTCTCATTGGAATTAGCTGTCTCTGCTCCAGCACTGAGCACCGGCACTGTGTGCGATAGTGTGTGTGTGTGTGTGTGAGAGAGAGAGAGGGAGAGTGTGTGTGTGTGTGTGTGTGAGAGAGAGAGAGTGTGAGAGAGGGAGAAGGAGAGGGGGAGACAGAGGGAGAGAGAGGCTGTGTGTGACTGTGTAGTCATGTCGTCAAAAGGTGGCCCCACTGCCTCAGTTTTCAATCGTCCTCTTGTCTGCACTGTATCCACCATACGTGCCCACACACACACACACACACACACACAGACACACAGACACACACACACACACACAATTACTACATTTACAAACACTCTCTCGCAGATATTTTCACACACACTCTGTCACATTTGCAGACACTCATGCAAATTTATACACTCCTACACTAACATCCTCTTACTCCATATCTCACTCTCTCTCTCACACACACACACACACACTCACACACGAATACCCCCCCCCCCCTCCACACACACACACACTCTTTCTCTCTCATCCACGGCTCTATTGATTTTACTATCTGCTACAATGACTGATCATCAGCGCTTCCTCAATCTCAGCATTCAGTGATGAGCCCAATAGGCGTAATGGCTCCGACGGGAGCTGAGGAGGACTCGGGGAGAAGGAAGGAAGGAAGAATGAAGGGGGGGAAATGTCTTCAAGAGCCTCCCTGAAAAAGATCCGGTCGACTGAAGATGACGTGAGGACGTCTCGCCATAATTGAATAAAAACGAGACCCCGTAATTCACTTTAAAAGTCTTCATTACGAGGACGTCGTGAATTATGCATAATTATTTTAAAATGTTCATCACCCCCCCCTCTCCCAAAAAAAGAGCAATGGGCGACATTTCTCCAAATGCTTCCTGTAGTTTTATATATATATATATATATTTATATATAATTTATATATAAAAAAGAAATGAGAAGGATTATGGGTGATGTGCTTTATTTTTTTGTGACTTGTGCGACTTTATAGGACAGGCTTTTGAATCCATCTGACTGCCTGCTTCGCCCTGCCCTTTTTATGATGCAATTTCCCACTTTTCCTGACGCGCCCTAATCTCGATGGGCATTACATGGCCCATAAACACACACACAGATCCCACCAGTCTTTAGTGCCCTGTGCCACACACACAGTCGCCATAAAACAAGAAAACATCCCGTATATACGAATGTTTAATATCCACTCTTGTTTAGAAAGAGACAACAGTTTATGTCGAATGAACCAGCTGCCAGGATGATAAGATATTCTGCAATGTTTTTTTTATTGGCCTGAAACAGACAAGGTTATTTTTTTATAATGTTATTTTTTTATTAATAATGTTTTTGTATCACAATAAGCATAGTTTTATCATTCTATAATCCACAATATGGCATTACAATTATTAGCATTTTTAGAACACTAAAACAATGAAAAAAAAAAAACATGATGAAAGTTTATAATGGTGTTACACAGAGAGCACAAACATTTTTGTTTTAATTTACTTCTATGTGTGCTTCAACACTGTCCTTTGTGCATGTCAAGTGTGAGTGTGTGTATGTATGTATATTTTAATCTTGTGTGTATTTTCATTTTTTAAATGTGTGTGTGTGTGTGCGTGAGAGAGTGAGAGATTCCTCTGTGGGTGATGTACTGTATGTGTGAGTGTGAGTGTGTGTGTGTGTGTGTGACTTTTAATTCCTCGCTGTGCGGGTGATGTGTGTTAATCGCTAACCCTCTGCCCTGCCAGCCTGTTAATTCAGCCTGCCGTTAAAGAGAGGTGTCGATGCAAAGATAAAGGGGGCCTGCCAGGGTCAGCCCGATATGGACCCCCGGCGCACAGAAAAAGCGGGTGTCTTGTAAGATGCCTGCGTGGATTAAGCCCCAGGTTTTCTTTATTTCCCCCGTCACTGTGGGTCAGAGGTGAACCGTTTACCCACTTCATTTAGACGCTCAATCAGGTCTACCCTGCCTCTCTCTCTCTCTTTTTCCCCGCTCTCTCTCCCTCTTTCTCTCTCTCTCTCTCTCTCTCTCTCTCTGCGGCAGGGGGGGATCTACATAAAGGCTCAGCATCGGCATGCAACTCTGGCCTGGCTGCCTGCTCTCCGGACGGCGTGAGGGAATGGACAGTGTACTGGTTTCTACCTAGGGGATTATGGAGCGCTACGAACAGCAAGAAGCAAAAACATAGACCGGCTTTCTCCACACACACACACACACACACACACACACACACACTCTTATATACACGAGAAGGACGTCTTATTCTTATTTGTGAATGCACGGGGCACGAGAGCTTTGGTTCAAAGAGAGCGAACAAATCGACTGAAGCACTGAGATCACTCTCCTGGAGAATTGCCCCCTCAATGGAGAGAAAGAACAAATGAAGAGGGGGGAGACAGAGGGAGAGAGAGAGAGAGAGAGAGAGAGAGAGAGAGAGAGAGAGAGAGAGAGAGAGAGAAATGACAGAGATAGACAGGGTGGTGGGGAACAGGGAGGGGTTGTGGGGGAAAAGAGAAAAATGTGGAACATGAAACTCGGCAAATTTGACTTATAACAAGCAAAATTACACCCCGCTGTCATTTAAATTATGGCTGCCCTCTATAAAGGTGTCTTTTAGGTGCATTAATTGAATTCGGCACTATTTTCCAATAATAATCTGCAAAGTTCATCCTACCGTCCCTCAGCAAGTCCCCCCACTGTGAGCGCGAGAAGGACGTGTCTATTTCAGTGGCTTAATTTATTCTCATGATTCGCTGATAATGACTGCCACACAGGCTGTACATCAGAATTAACCTTCGTCTCACGGAGGTATATTACGATGACAGTCCCCGACACATTTCACCTACACAAAGGGCATTCTCCCTCTCTCTCCCTCACTCCCTTTCTCTCTCTCTCTCTCTCTCTTTCTCTCTCTCTCCCCCCTTGCTTTGCAATCACCCTGGGCGGACAGAAGACTGTTTGATAGCCGATTAATTTTCATAGGAAATCAAGTGGCCACAGAGCACAAATGACACGGCACATGCATGTATGTGCTTGGTGACTTTTCTAGCAATTAGGTAATTTTATTTAATCAATTTTTTTTTACTCTCTAATTTTTTTTCCTGCAACAAAAAAAATATTTTTTTTAATTGCTTTTGAGGAGGTTTTGTAAATGTGTTCCCCGTCTCCCCATCACTGCGACCAGCACCACCATCACGACCCACCTCTTCTTCCTCATCTCCCCACCCACACAATTTATTACCACCGATGCCAACATAACAAAAGTGCAGTAAATTAATCAGGGCCATCAATGAAAAGAAAGAGAGATAGAAAGACAGAGAGGGAGATGGAGAGAGAGAGAAAGAGAGAGAGAGGATTTCTAATTTCTATGCAAAGCGTTCAGTGTCAGATTGAGATTCTGCCATTTGCCACGGGCTTCAGTCAAAAGATTTCATTAGGGACCTGACGTCACGTTTGAAGCTGGTGCCGGATCATTTCTGTCCCATTTTCTCCCCTCATGAGTTCTTTGTTCTTTGCTCCCTTTGTAGGCTCTCGCCACTGAGGAAGGGCCCTATGCAAATTGCAATAATAGAATTCGCTAAGCACCAGCGCGACGGCATGATAGCCTATTTAGGGTGAAACCAAAGCAACATTCAATTTACGGCATTAACCCAGGCACACGCAAAGGTTGCCAAAAAAGTGATTAAGAAATTACAGAATTGGTTCTCACCGCTTGAAGTTTTTTTTTTTCTTCTTCTCTGTCTCTCTCTTTTCTTTTTTTCCCTCCTTCCATCTCTCTTTCTCTGCCCGCCTAGTCTCTCTCTCTCTCGGCACAGCGACATGGCATAAGTAATGAGGGGGTTGGGTAATTAGAATATTCTGGAAAGCAGAGTCTGTCGAGGGCAATGGAGGGCTGGCACTGTCAACTGCAGCCGTCACTCATGGAACTGGTCCAGTTCAGGAAACACACACACCCACACACACACATACACAGATATATACAAGACTGTAACACACACAGACACATATACAAACACAGATAAATACAGTACTGTAACACACACACACACACACACACACACAAACAAATACACACACAAACAAATACATTTATGCACAAATACACACACACACAAATGCATGCAGTGCAACACAAACACACATATCTAAACATGCACAAAAAATTAAACGTCACTAAAATGTTTCACACACACCACCACATTCAAACAGAAACATAAACACATCTCTGTGGGTTAAGCAGAGAACAGATCTGTACTTGGACTTACAGCTAGGTTAATAATCGGGATCATGAGCAAGGACTGGACCCAGGTCCAGGTGGTCCTGCTTTAGACCAGGTCTAGACCCGGTCTAGGACCTCCGGCTACATGAAGCCAGTCAGACAGTCAGCCAGGCCCCAAGGGCAGAATCAGTGTCGCGTCACTCTGCCTCTCCTTTCTCCCGCCGAGGGGCCTCCGCAAATAAATATAATCAATCCGCCATTTACATACAAATGGGCTTTTCCTCCTCCTCTCCCTGTAAACGGCCTCCATTCTACAGGGAGGTGAAATATATTCACTCCAATACAGCAATTTTTATATTTATCATCAGATGGTTTATTGATTTATTGTTTTTTCCCCACACACCTCTCTTCGAAACGAAAATTTTTCCACTTCGTTTTATTAGAGGATGTGGAGGACGCATCTCAGCGATGGCAAAAAGCATATGGCTCATCAGAAGCGGCCTCTGGGACGATTATGACTATTGACATTGTCACTCCCTCAACCCACTTATCATTGCTTACCCTGTGTGTATAAGCGTGTGTGTGTGTGTGTGTGTGTGTCTCTGTGTGTGAATTTATGAACGAACGAGTGCGCCTCGTCACGCCGTATCGCCACGGCGTCGTGTGATGGCTGTAAACGAGGGGAGCGCCGCGTGGCCCTTAATGACGCCTCTTTCACTTTGTGTCAAACTGATTGTCTGACAAGGCCAAATGGATGTCAATCTCACTTTGGACTAACACACCCCTGTCAAAAAGAAAGATAATGAGACAGAGAGAGAAAACACACATGCAGCGCTGGCACCTGTGAGCTAGCATCAACCGACAAACCGCTAACTCTGCACTTGATGAGTACACAAGCAACACACTCACAGTTTATGCGTAAGTGTGTGTGTGTGTGTGTGGCAACATCAGCAGGAAAACGGTGTGCCATGGTGCAAAAAGTAGACACCGTAAATGAAAGCATTAGCTCTGTACCTTATTGTTCTTGTTGTCATATGCATAGCAGATTTGTCTGTCTCTATGTGTTTTTTTTTTAAGGGAAATGTGTGATACACTGCAATTTAGTTGTGTTTGGGCGTATTGTCTGGGGTTAATCTTAATAAGTCTCAGAAACACAAGTAGTGTCATTGGTGGTAATTAGTCTGTCAGGAAGCCTGTGCTTCATTCTTCCTGTGGCTCATGCTAAATAGGCGATCTCTTATTTTGCTATGCATTAACAGAAACATCTCTAGCGGGTGCACTATTAACTGTTTCAGTCACCCAGCGCTGGCCTCTTAATTAGAGTTTAATAGCAGTTATTAACTCATTAAGGGGCGTTGGGGGAGCATTTGGTGCTGCTGTGACCTCTAGCAAAGTTGACACTTCAATGCTTGAATATTTTCCCCCCTCCGAAAAAAGAATGCGTTCATTTAATTGTGACCTATGCAAATGCGGCACTCGTCATTACAACCGGGCTGCAATAATTAACTAGAGTGATTCAAATTGGGATGGAAATGGGGGGGGGGGGGGGGCAGAGAGAGAGACTCGGAGAAAGGGGGAGAGGGGGAGATCTGGACAAGGAAGCTCTGGTCTTCGTCTGAATGGTTTTTATCTTAAGCTTCGAAAGCACAGGCGTGGGGCAGCATCCTGGGTTTTTATGTTATTTTTTTCTTCCTGAAGATGAGACCTGTAAGACCCTCAAGGGAAACCTGTAAGGCTTCATTTACGCCAAGCTGTTAGGTGATATTTATCTCACTCAAGAAGGGTTTACAGTAGACACACACACTTTTTCTTTATCTAACACACACACACACACACACACACACACACACACACAGAGACACAAGTACACTTGACGTAAACGCTTGGCTTCCACACATTATGAGTGTAATTTGTTTACAGCGAGGCACTAAGTGCTTCGTCAACACCTTGGCAGGATTCCAACACGTTGCCCGGCGTGTAAACAAGACAAGCACCAACACACATTTCACCATGCTGACAAAACCTGCTACAGTAGATACAGGAGTGTGACGTATGGTGCACGGCAAATTACACTGATTCATTTGGCGATGAGAGGAGAAGTCACGAGGAAACACAACACATATGACAATGATTAAACAAAGACAAACTGTGGGTGATGACACATTTTTGTTTATATATTTGTTTTGCAGAGATGTTCACAAATTAACTGTTCAGTTATGAGTGTGAGTCATGTTTGCATGGTAACGCTATATTTTATAAGGTGAGTGCATAGCACATTCATGAAACCTTACAGAAATGCTTCATAATACATTAATCAATGCTTCATGAAGCATGAATCAACATCCATACACTAAGTTTCATAACTATGGAATACTAAGTTAGGATTTGTATTTATCTTTATTATTTTCAAAATGAAAGTCCCCGTTTCACTATTGTATTTTCAACACAACCGAAAATATTTGCGTGTAATATTAGACATGGCGTGACCCCTTCATTGTAATGCAAACTTCTGTTGGCCAAGTAATCAGCTATGGCTGTATCAAAGTAAAGCAGACAAGCAACAAAGCAGCATTCATAAAATATTGATAAATTATTTACAAAGGTTAAACAAACACCATATAGTAAAGTGGTAGTTCTTGCAAGTTGAGGAAAAATGGAGGGGGCTTCTCAGTGAACACAACAGTCGATTTAAGACAATTAATAATAAGACAAGCTTTAATAGGCAAATAATGACGCAAAAAAAAAAGTTTGTTCTCAATTCACTGCATACTTGTGTTTATTTTTCAGAATGTTTGCTCTGTCCATAAAACAGCTAGAGAAGGAGAAGAAGCCAGTGTTAGTTGGAGTATAATAAACGCCATTAAAAAAATAGACTTTTTTCAGCTCATTTGCGTGTGACCATATATAACTCAGATTCCTAATAAGTTAGCTAGCTAGCTAGCTAGCCACTGTTTATAAGCTAGCTGCTAGCTACAATATACGGCCAAAAGTATGTGGACACCCCTCCTTATTATTCAGTTCAGTTGTTTCAGTCGCACCATGATTACTATCAGGTGCATAAAATCAAGCACGTAGCCATGCAATCTCCATAGACAAACACTGGCAGTCGAATGGGTTGTACTGAAGAGCTTGGTGACTTTAAACATGGCACTGTCATAGTTAGTGACATTTCAGTCAATTGTAAGTGCAACTGTATTATTGTGACATGGAAGTGTCTAGGAGCCACAACAGTTGGCTCTGAAGTGGCAGACCAAGCACACTCACAGAGCGGGGCCTCAGAGTGATGAAGCGTGTAGCACTGAGAACTCACCCATCCTCTGTTGCATCATTCACTACAGAGAAACGGCCCCTGGAAGCAGCATCAGCAGAACAACTGTGCGTTGGGAGATTCATAAAATGGGTTTCCATGGCTGAGCAGCTGCGTACAAGCTTAAGATCACGATATACAATGCCAAGCGTCAGCTGTAGTGGTGTTAAGCCCAGCGCTACTGGACTCTGGAGCAGTGGAATGATGAATCACACTGCCATCTGGCAGTCTGATGGCCGAATCTGGGTTTGGCGGATGCCAGGAGCGCGCTACCTACCGGAATAGGCTAGTGGCCTGGGCCTGTTTTTCCGGGTTCAGGCATGCACTAGCTACCTACAAGCATAGCTGGACAATTGCAGTCGGTGACTTTAAGTTATACCTATATATTCTGACATAATTTGCTAACATCTCATTGTGAGCAATTGTGCAACAGCATGTCAGCATGAAGCTAGTACTTCAATTTCATTTTATTTTCCATTTTAGTCTTTGTTTTACTTTGCAAACAATTTCTTGTGTTTTTTTAAGTAAAGAGTAGATAATGAAAATGTCCTCTGACTCCGCAATGATCAAAAGTATAATTAAAGGCATTTTGTTTGAAAATGTTGCAGTGCCCCTTAAGTCCATCTTTATCTGTAGTTGTATAGTAGTTGCTCAACTATTTAATTAATTAAATTAATTAATTTGTATTTATTTATTTCATTTGTTGCTCAACTACTTTACTTTGGTATACAAATAGCTAATTACACAGATATCAGAAGTTTGCATTACAGAGAAGGCGTTAGGACAAGTCATTTTGACAGACCAATATGTATTGTTGTCTGGAAAATGTAATTGCAAAAATGTACTTAAAAAAAATAAAAAAATAACCTCACATAGTATTACATGGTAAAGTAACAGAGTGTATGAATGTTGATTCATGCTTGTATTATTTGACTCCTCAGAATGTTGCAAAAAGTTCCATTGGTTTGAATGGTCCACCCAAACTTTCGGTAGTCTGACATTTCTTTATAATGAGCCCTGCAAAAAATGTATGACAGCTGCCATTGGCAACAGGTTTTGTGCTTCTAATTCACATCCTTCATAGCATTTATATCATAGTCCATTCCCCTAAATAATTTATTGTAACTTCAGTAGTCAGCAAATAGTTGCTTCGCAACATTACATTTTAGAGTTCTCTTTGCGTGAACTATGTTTTCTCAGTGGAAATCACAAAACGGCAACAAAATCAATAAAAAGGGATATTTTGGAGGAATGCCTTTCATCATTTTGGCAAGTCACCATATAATAAGCGTGATAATGTATAGTTCGTTGTGCGTTAGGGTCCTGTTCGTCTTGTCGGGATTTCTTTTCCGATACTAACCAACGGACTATACATTATCCCTTACTTAGGTAAGGTTTTATTAGATTTTTCACCCTTCAAATAAAGTGTTACCGTTTGTACTGGAGATTTGGGAAACACAAGTATTCTGAGGTCTTCATGTGTTGGGGCAGTACTAGAGCTTGATTTCATTTAAGGATACATGTTCCTAGCTATATACAGTACCATTTAAAATACATAGTTGTTACATAAAATATTCATTATCTTCCATATTATTTAATACAAATTTTGGGCAATGTCGAACAGCTTGTAGGTGTTATAGATCACATGTATTTTGACCTGAGCTTTTTGTGAGGCTGAGAGATGACGAAAGAATTGACCTCACTCACAGGCACAAATTTTGCCTCACTGAAAAGGCACAACCTATACACACACCTGACGTTGTGTTTCGTGAGGGCAACATGGGTAAAAAATGCTCCTTTAAATTCACCCCCAAAAGTTTAGCCTAGGGCCTAAAGGGAGGTTTTTATAGAGAGAAAGAGAGAGAGATGTTTCTAAAAAAAAGGCAAATTAACCAAAACTGTCACTCAGGAATTTATGACAGCAAGGCAGAATGCTACAAAAAATATCTTCTTTGAAGTCCTCATTTCAGCAAAAAAATATTTAAAAAAAAAACTTTATATCTAATTAAAATGATAACTGCATTCTCATTTTTCAAACTCTCCATATCCTGGGGGCCAATTGGGATGAGTGTTTCTTTTTTTTCACTCTCTCTCTCTCTCTTACTCTCACTCTCTCTCTCTCTCTCACTCCCCCTCTCCTCTCCTCTCCAGCCCTCATCTCCTCAGAGGCCCGGCTGAACTGCTCCAACAGCAAGATCTCATCATTACCATCTCCCCCAGCTGGGCTGCACTCAGCCATTACCACGCACCATTATTAATCTTCTTGTCTTATCAACTTGCAAATCACAAACCGTCGAGCCTTATGGCGTAGTTCTCGGGCCTACGGTTATTCATTTTGTAGGTCTACCGTCGCCTCGCGGCGCAAACGCCCTGCACACCCCCTCCCCTTCCCCTCCACTCCCCTCCCACACACACACACACACACACCCTACTCCCTCCACTGCTGCTCATCACCTGACGATTGTCGGTGTCGGCGCTCGTCCCCGTTCCCCCGGATCCTCTTGGCCCCCACTGGTCTGTCGATGAGGGGAGGGAGACAGAGAGAGAAAAAAGACATCACTCTATCGAACTGTTTCTCTCTCTGTCTCTCTCTCTTTCTGTTTTAAAAACGAGGGCCCCTCTTCTGTGCATTGGAGGAGAGGAGACAGTGAGAGGGATAAATTTCATTAATGGGGGCGAATTAACATCCTACTGCCAGGAGCTGACCTCTTTTCCTGACACGTATGTCGGAGTCATTCTTGTCATTTTTTTCTCTTTCTCTCTCTCTCTCTCTCTCTCTCTCTGTTTCATTCTGTCATTAATATTCTGGATGGAAGTAGAAGAGCAGTCAGAGAAATGAACGGAAGAGGAGAGAGGAGCGGAGAGAAAGTTTCTTTAAGCCCGCCCTGCTCCTGCTGACCCCCAGGTTTTGACGCATGCATGCACTACTTTGCTCCTCCAAATGCTGAAATATTCATCGTGTTGAAAATGTGGGGTAGCTAATGTTATGCTTTTTGAAGAAAATATGTGTGTTAATGTGTGTGTGTATGTGTGTGTGTGTGTGTGTGTGTGTGTGTGTGTGTGTGTGTGTGTGTGTGTATGTGTATGCGTGTGAGTGAGAGAGATGGAGACTCTCACACACTCTTTCCGCATGTGTACTTAGTTTGTCATTTGCATTTCCTTTGAAAAGCTGAAAACTTTGCATGAGGAATTGCGTTTTTTACCTCATTAACTTCATACAACAGGTAGAGGGGTGATGAATATTTATCAGGTCCCCGGCTGTGTCTGTGGGCTTTGCACACACACACACACACATGGCAGTTTATGTGCAAAGTTACTGCATGGCTCTGAAAAATTAATCGGGAATACGTATATCAAAATATATAATATACATATATAAAAATCCTAAATCTCCCTGCATTTCTCACAAACAATCTGTCTAATAGGTCCGATTAGTGCGATATGTTTTCTTGTTTTGTATCTATTTATGGATGACAGTGCAGAAGCAAGTAAGTAAAAATAAAGCCTTCAAAATTTTTTATTTTTAGGCATCAAAATATGTTGATATGCTGTGGCCAGCCTCTTAACAGCACATATGTTGTGTCTGCACATACACACACACACAGACACACACACAGACACACACACACACACACACACACACACACACACACACACACACACACACAGAGACACACAGACACACAGACACACAGACACACACACACACACACAGACACACAGACACACAGACACACACACACACACACACACACACACACACGCATGCATGCAAACACATACAAAAATGTCAGTGCTCAAAAGTTTGTACTCTGGCAAGATCTTAGAAAGAGAACTTGAAGAGAGAGAGAGATGGAAGCGAGTGAAAATACAGTATTTGAACAAGATAGTAATTTTCATGCTTTTCAAATCAATTCTGCAGGCTTCATCTGACTCCTATCAGAGCCAGGCCGAGAGATGAGGAGGGGGGGTACCAGTCTCTGTAACACCTCACGAACACTTATAAATAATGGAAGCTGTTTTTTAAAAGAAAGAGAGAACGCTTAAGGACAAAATGTTGATTATAGAAGTGCCTTTTATCCTCGTTCTCACATCTCCGCTTTCCCGAAGATGCAAAGACTTCAGGCCAAACTGGCAGTGAGAGGCGCCGCCGCCGCATGATCTGACCAAAAAAGAAAAAACGAAAAAATTAATTTCTCAGATAAATTGTGCTGACAGTATGAAAAGAGAGGGATGGACAGGTGGTAGTTAGTGGTGGAAATCTGTAGCAGACCTACCCCCCCCCCCCCCCCACCCAATCCAATCTCCAAAAACACCACACACACACATACATGCCCACTCTGATTCCCCTTTACCACACTGCATGCTCTGTTTGATCTTCAGCTTGTATTTGTCCTTGAAAAACTTGGTTCCCCAAACACACACATACACACAGTCTAAAGACTCTGGCTTTGTGAGTGTATTTGAGAGTGTGTGTGTGTATGTGGTGGTAGGGGGTAGTTTTATCAACACAACTAAAAAACTTTTCTATCTTTCTACGGGCAAAAAATATATACCCCATGGTCTGAAGTGATTTGCAACAGTGGATACAGGCTAACAGATCATGCCTCGGGACATTAATGGACCCCTGAAAAAACAACCTCACTCTCAGTTGTGTGTGTGTGTGTGTGTGTTGGTACAGAGTACTAAGAAGTAAAAAAAAAAAAAATTGGTGTGGCGCAAAAAAGCCCTTTACATGTTTAACAGCATGTGTCCTATTTTGTCATGCTCTTGCGATGCCAAGCCAGTCCCCGGGAAATGCCCAGTTTTTTATGCCCATCCATAAATTAGGTGGGTTGAGTTGATGAGCAGTGAAGGAGAATCATGGCCGAGCACAAAACAGGGGGAACAGGGGGAAGGGAAGATGAGGGAGAGAAAGAAAGAAAGAGGGGGGGAGAGAGAGAGAGAGAGCAGTTGAGGCCTCAAAGCTTTGAAAAGAGCAAACATTTTTGGTGACCGCAGTTAGACACACACACACACACACACACACACACACACAAACTGTTTCATTACTGTCACATATGCTCACATACACATTTTTAGTTATGAAACACACACTTAATCGTTTTGCTTTGTCCACTTTCCTCACTAGGCCTTGTTTTTTTGTTGAGATATGGAGATGAATGGAGGGCTAGTCGGATGGAAAAAGAGCAAGAGGCGCTCATGGCCCAGTGGAGACAGAATGAGAGAGAGCAAAAGAGATATTGAAGGAGAGAGAGGGATGGAGGGAGAAATGGAAAGATTGAGAGGGAGTGGGATAAAAAAAGTGAAAGGTGCTGATGGGCCCTTTGGTGAGTGAGCGAAAGATGGAGGGATAGAGAGAGGGGGAGAAAGGAGTGAGAGGTGCTCCCGGGCCCTGAAAGGAGAAAGATGGAAGGGGGGAGAGAGAGAATAGAGTGATAGAAAGAGAAAGTGGATAAAGAGATGGAAAGTGGGGGAGTGTGTGTGGGGGGGGGGGTAAAGAGTGAGAGGTGCTCCTGGGCCCTTTTGGTGAAAGAGAGATAGAGGGACAGAGAGAGGGATAGAGAGAGAGAGAGGAGAGAGATAGAGGGACAGAGATAGAGGGATAGAGAGAAGCGGGATAAAAAGTGCGAGGCTTGCCTGGACCCTGCGGTAATAGAGCTGGGCAGGATGTGTGCGTGTCTGACTGCATGTCCCCCCTATTCAGCTCTCCTCCGGTGAGGATTTACACAGGGCTCCCGGCAGGTCGACCGACAAATTACTGCCCGAGGAGATGCAGAGAAACCCACACCACTAGAGGACAGGATGGGAGAGGGAGAGAGAGGGGAGGGGAGAGGGGTTAGGGAAGAAAGAGAATGGAGAGGAGGGTGATGGAGGAAGGACGAGAAAAGCTACAGGAGGGGAGCGAGAGATTAAGGGAAAGAAAAGAAGGGAAGAAGGAGAGTAGAGTGGAGAGTGATGGGGAGAGAGAGAGAGAGAGAGAGAGAGAGAGTGAGAGAATGGTAAAAAGCACAGAGCATGACATGGAAATAAGACACTGAAATAGCGAGACTCTCACCGAGGAGGAGAGATGGTGAAAGACAAGTCATAAATGGCAAAGCTATTAGACCCCCAGCTGTCTCCCAGGACCAACCCAACCGCCAAACGGGCGAAGGAAGGCAGCGGGGACTCCTCTCCTCTTTTACCTCTTTCCTCGCTTAGCGGTTAGCGCTTAGCATTGGCTCCAGGAGCCCTGGAAAACTGAAGGGGCCCTCAGGAGCCCCTTCAACCCTCGCCGCCTGTAGGCCTCTCCAGGGCAGGAGCCACATATCAATCCCCCTCGTATCAACCCGAGCGCCCGTTAGCTCAAACACCAACCACCGCCAACCAAAGTACAGCACAGTTCCCCCGGTCCATCTGTGAAGCCAGCGTTCAGGTCCCCTGCGTCGTCGGTGAATAATTCAGAGCAGACTCTCAGTGGAGAGGGAGCGAGAGGACGGTGTGAATAAA
>NC_045167.1:11160871-11185871 GCF_900700415.2 Clupea harengus | reverse complement strand
GCCTAAACAGCACCACAGAGGCCTATACTCCTATAAGTGCACTCGCATGATGACTAAGAACTGGGCGGACGCGCCACTTCGCCTCTGAAGCCTGTTTAGGTTTCGGATCAGCGCCACTGAACCGGGCCCGAGCACGCTGGTGTATTTTGGTAAGCTTGCAAACACAGCAGATAAGATCGGCAGGAGCGATTGCTCACACGACTGCATCTGCCTGAGTAGGCCAAAGTGAAGTCACACTCCTTAATCAAACATAATGTCTTTGTAATTGGCATCAGTGGGGGAAAATATATATCAAAGCATCAGAGAGCCGAGACTCTGGAAAGAGCCCCCATGGCATTTTTCTGCTGATAATACAACGAAGGAGAGAGAGAGAGAGAGAGAGAGAGAGAGAGAGAAGAGAGAGAGAGAGAGAGAGAGAGAAGAGGAAGAGAGAGTTGATTCTTTGCTCATGTCAGCAGAAGCTTCTGGAGCGTGGTGTGTGAAACACTCGCACACTCACATACAATCTGGTCGGGAGTGAAGAGTGACTAGAGATGGAAAGAAGAAGAAGAAGAAGGGAAAAAAACAAGTGGCACTCTCGAAAGAGAAAAGGAACTCTCACTCCAGCTACAGGAGACAGGAGCTTCCCAACACTGTCACTCACTCAGTCAAGCACACATAAACACACACACACACATCCTTCAAACAAATAATGAGAAAAAAAGTCACACTGCAATACAATTCAGTGTGTAAGCATGTTTCAGTCCATGAATCTTTCCAGGAGTCTTTCTCTGACACTTTCCTTCTCTGTCCATCTTTCTCCCACTTTATCTCCTTCACTTTGCTTTTCAATTACACCATTACATACAACCTACTTTTTATTTCATACTTATCAGGACTATGAATGGATTTATACTTGTTTTGGTTATGAAAGGATCTCATGACAATGGTGCGAGAATGAAGCAGGCCTACATGCATTTCAGGACAAAAGATCCTGGAATCACACACATACGCTGGTCAAATGAAAAGAAAAGAGGGGAAGAATAAGAGATGGGCGGGAACAGAGAGAAATGGATAGAAGGGTATGAAGTCAGAAAAAGATAATAGAGAGAATGAGAATAGCAGCGCAAAACCACAGCGTGATAGAAAATAAAAAAGCCCCCACCCTACCCCACAGAATGTACCCATATCAATTTCCACCTACTGAGGGGGTTGTCGTAGGGATGATTTGGGGGGGGGGGGGGTGAAATGAAGGATGCTTAAGTGCGCTCGTTTTCTCCTGTTGCCTCTGGCCGTGTTAAATTCGAGGCCTCAGCCTGAGATTGATGCACCCCTTCATCTGATGCATCGCCAGTGTGTGGCAGGACTCCTGCTGGCCTGGGCTCTTCAGGAACACACACACACACACAGATTCAACAAAACACACACTCACTCACACACACACATACACACATGGAGGATGAGGGGTTTATTAAATCGCATTGAGGACAGACGCCAACACCACCCGTCCGCCCCTACCCCCGTCCGCCCCCACCCCTCCACCCCACACGTCTTCCAGCTGCGTTTTATGTTGTCAGGAATGTAACCTTGCCTTTGTAAGTTGCTTACTCAACAGAGCTTGTTACGAGCGGCTGTTAGCTTGCTGCCTCTGAAAGGTCAGGGTGGCAGCGAACGCTTCTCTTCTCGCTAACGGTGTGCACTCCGTTATTAGCGTCGGCCATTATCCCGAGCTGACTCACAAATTGGAGACGGGCCGAGGCAAGGAACGGGGGATGTCCATTTAGTGTGTGTGTGTGTGTGTGTGTGTGTGTGTGTTTGTGTGTGTGTGTGTGTGTGTGCCTATGTGTGTGTTGGCCTGTGCTTACAACCAGGCACATATACAGCACAACAGCTGTGTCATACGTATGTATACTGTATATGCACACACACCTACACACATACAGGTGTACACATTTCAAAACACACACACACACACTCACGCTCTCTCTCTATCTACCTATTTCTTTCTCCATAGAAGCATTTTTTTGTAAAAAAAAAAGACACTTTTCCTTTCTGACATATCTGCAGGCCCTCTCCGATCAGGCTAGAGGCGTCAAATAAAGCTGACTGATGCTCCGTCTGTCGGCCGGACCCAAATGCCAAACGTGGCGTAAATCACCTCCCTCCTGTCCGCTCCGACGTCCTCTCGCCTGCCTCCCGCACCCGCGCTGTCCCCGGATGATGGTCCCCGGAGCGAAGCTGCGGCTGCACGATTGATGTTTATTCAGAGTGTCGCTCTCCGACAGCCGGCCGACATATTTCAGTAAAGGGCCCATCAAAACGGACACCTCCGAACATTACCCATCCTTCCGATGGCTCTCGACACAAGAGCGTGGTTAATATGTCGACGCACAAAACGACGGAAGGGCTGTATCATTTATCTAACCCATGTTTTAAGTGCTGTCAACGGGAAGTTAAGCAGAGGGGTCGAGAGTGCAATGGGGGAACTAATGGGCTTTTGGGATGTCTTAATATCGCTTGTGAAGAGGCGGCGTTCGGCACACTTGATTTCAATGTGAACGGCTTTTTAACATGCCATAAGGAGCGCTTATCGGGACCATATGTGGGATGAGAATCGGGCCAACAGGCTTTAGTGACGACAGGCACAGCGAATCAACTAACGCAACAAGGCCATGTTGGCGCTTGGTTTCACAGCCACTGAGGGAGACGGGAACAACTTGAATGTGAAGCCTGCTGCAATAAGCGAACAGCTCTGCACAGTAACAGCTCAGTGCAATTCTACTCAGCTTCAGAGAGTGCCGCCACTGGCTCACACACATCTACTGATAAAAACGTCTGTACTGTAAGTCACTTTGGATTAAAAGCATCTGCTAAATGAGTAAATTTAAATGTATAGCAAAACATAAAGGGATCTGGCCATGATCTGGTTCTGATCTACTGAACCCATAGCGGATCGGTTCTGGAGTTGGCTGTCCCACTCCAGGTTCTGACCTCTCCATACGTGCTGACATGACCCTGTTGCTATGTTACACTCTAGAGCTGTTATGTTTCCACAGGTGAGCAGTAAAACTCTGGTCCTGTTCTTAAAGTCCAAACATCCCCTCAAACATAATCAGAGCTTTGTGAGAAACGAGGGATGGGAGACCATGCCGAAGGGGGTGGGGGGGAGGTGGGGTGTTGGCTGTGCCTTTTTCGGAAATGACTGCAAGTTTAAATAATTTTCAGAAAAACAGCGGGGCCAATAAATTTCCACACAGAGGTTAATTTGGCATGGGGAGGCCCTGCTGCAATTACCCCTGTCCAAGCCCTTCCCACATGCCCCGGGGGCACCAGTCGAAATGTGTCACACGGGGAGAATTAGTCCTTGGCTCTTCGTCTCCGCTGAAAACAGCTCAGGCTTCGTCAGGCCCGCTAATGTCGTCCGCCTCATAATAGCGTATGTGTGTGTGTGTGTGTGGCAGCAGAGTGGCTGAATATTGCTTCATTACTTTATTGGGGTGCTGTCATCGAGCTCTACACAGTATGAATAGGCTAATTTGTCTGAGGGGTACAATATGGCAATGATGGCAAAACTAATACAGATGCCCTTTCTCTCTCTCTCTCTCTCTCTCTCTCTCTCTCTCTCTCTCTCTCTCTCTCTGTGTTTCTGTCTCTCTTTCTCCGTTTCATTTCAATTTTCTCAGTATAATTTTTATTTAGCTGTCTTCAGCAGAGGAGCTGGACCGTTACATGGAGAATTTGCATCATCTTGTCGACAAACAACATACCTGAAAACATGCTATGGCGGCTGCAAGCTGTTTGCTATGATGTCATAAGAGATGCCTTATCAGTGCATCTTGAGTTGCAAAACTGATTGACAGCTCCCTCCACACACCCACCTACCCTCCTCCTCCTCCTCCCAATCCCAGTCCGTGTGTGTGTGTGTGCAAGTGTGAGTGAGGTCTAATCCTCTGCCGGTTATGGAGGCCCTGGACTGGGCTTCTATCTGCGCCATCCCGCTATGCGCTGCTAATTATGACACTATCTCCATCTCGTCAAATCAGCCTGATCCAAATCAGATTTCCCCAAGGCCCGCTGGTCGTTACCACCCAGGACGATGCGCTGTGAGTCTCAGCCCCACCGCCCCCACCACCATACCCTCAGCTCCACACACGCACACCCCCACCCCCTCCTCAATCCTTCCTTTACTTTAATCAAAGTCGGGGATCAAGCTGTTCCAATGAGGCATGGAGACCACACTGTGTCTCGCTTTCCAAGGGGAAAGGGAGAAAGACACAGACATAATAAACCCCTCCTCCGAAAGAAGAATCACTTACAAAAGCACCGTGCTTATATGTACAGGAGCTGTGGGTTTATGAGGAGTCCTTACAAAACAATAGACAGATATTTGACATAAGTCTCCCTAGACCCAGAACACCTCTAAATTTGTCTCGGTTTGACTATTATACACTGTGGGATTAATACACTAGGAAATTCAACAGAATGCTCAAAAGAAAGATATAGTCTTGAAGTCATTATTTTTAGAACAAAACAGGCAACATTCGATAAGAGTCGACAAAGAAGGCAATACAATGATGTGATTTAGGCTCCGCAAAAGAAAAAAAGAATACACCTCCTTTCATCACTTGTGCTTGTAAGCTAGTATGCTAATCCGAAGTGAAATAAACATGTTTTCTTTTTCGCCGTCCATTGATGTTGCTGTTTTCATAAAAACATAATTTAGCGGCGGGTAGGCAACAGCTCATTTGCACTTCACAGGGCCCGGCGGAGCCGAGCGCGCTTTCACTTTAGAGCAGGTCCTTTCCGTTTAGCCGTTTAGCTTCTCCGCCCAGCGCAACTAAACACCAACAAACTGCACCGGCAGGAGTCCAAAGGGCTTCCTATTAGACTTTATAAATAGTTTAGAGTAGGAAGCCGACACGTTGAAATGAAAAATAAAAACCAAACAAGCACCATGAATATTTAACTTGTCCTAATATCTCTCGTCTAATTCGCTAAATGGAAAAAAAATAGCCAGCTTTAATGAATGCGCTAACGCCTCCATCTCTAATTGACAGAGATGTTTTTGCCAAACATGCAACCATGCAATGTAAAGGGGAAGGTTCACAAACAGCCATGTTCTTGAAGAGCCATTTCATCTGTACGGTTGGGTTAAGCAGAAGGGCTATGCTTGCACTGTCGCAATGCTGCAGGCCTACTAGTACCGCAGCCCGTTGGGTGTTATGACTCTCTGGGCACACAGGAGCCGAAAACACACAGATAAAAAACAAAGTGAGGAAATTAAATGCAAGGTTTGGTTGTTTTAACCCTGCAGAACTCAGAGGAAATTATGTATGAGGTAGGGTGGGGGGGGGGGGGGTTCGGGGAGAGACGAGACCTAGGCTAGCCTCCGTTTGTGCAGACCAGTGAAGAGCAGACCGGGCGAGGAGGGGTCTTTGAAGTGAACTCTGCTGCAAGCCTCCTGTAACACAAATCACAAGCGCCGGAAACCCAGTGTGCACAAGCAATGCTGCATACACACACACACACACACATGCACACACACACACACACACACACACACACACACACACACACACACACACACCTCACCTCATACACACACAACCTCAGGACCAGCTCGCGGTTATGCATTATGAACAAAAAAATAAGGCTTGCCTTGCTTGTCAGACGCTACTGATTATACACTAGACGTAACGGAGAAGATGAAACGACTGGCTGGAGAGGCATTGGGATGAGGTTGTGTGTGAGGGGGGGATTACTCTTTTTGTGTGTGAGAGTAAAGTGGAGAGGGCACTTTGTTTGGGACCCAGTGTGAGCGGGGTAACAGTGAGCTACATCGACTACAGAGGACCACTGTAGTGTCTCTGTGTGTATGTGTGTGTGTGTGTGTGTGTGTGTGTGTGTGTGTGTTCCAATCTCACCCTTTCATCCTTCGTCTTACCAGCAACAAGATGGAGTAGAACAGAACTTCCATATTCTGCCACCTGTAGGGGGTGTAGCAATGGAGAGTAGTCTCTGTATGAGTGTGTCTGAGCTAATGTATTTGTGTGTATGTGTGTGTGTGTGCGTGTGAGTGTGTGTGTGTGTGTGTGTGTGTGTGTGTGTGAGTGGTGTGTGTGTGTGTGTGTGTGTGTGTGTGTGTGTGTGTAGGTCAGATGGCAGTGCCACTTCTTCACACCGTTGCATTATGGTAATGAGTCAAATGTGGCAGAAAAGAGGGGCATCGTGGATAATTTCCTGGCGCCGCCATCCTCCCGCCCACGCCAAGCCTCTCGCCAGCTCTGTGCCACAGGGGACGACACCAGCCTGGCACGCTGCCGCGCTCTGATAATAGCCATGCACGTCGGGAGAGGATGCTCATTTTTCCCACACACACACACACACACACACACACACACACAGTCTGAGACAGAGAAGCCCACAAACACAGACACACTGCTGTGCACATGAATACACACACACACACCGCAGACATACATACACAATCATACATATCAAAATACACACCTGCATGCACTCATACACACAAAATAATTATACCCCCGTCTGGATGGTCTGACAGCGATTTGCAACTAATCAATTAATATTCAGGAGATTTTTTTTCTTTTTCTTCCATCTGTCTGTGGAGGTCTGCCGTGTCTGTTGGTGGAGGAGGAACAGGAGGCCATAGGTGCACATGAAAAAGAAATGCCCAAAAAAACATACAATGTAAATTAATCAAATAAACATAAAACATTCACCCAATCCGTCGGCTCCTTTGCCAATTACGCGTATAAATAAAAAACTGAGGACTCGTGTAACTAAAGCCTGCAGGGATCAGGGGTGTCTACAGGAATCAAATGCCACCCTTATCTAGGGGTCTCCCCAGCCCACCGTATGTCTGCGCCCGTCTGTCAGTGCACTGTTTGGGGGCAGAGCGGCTGTTATTCCCCCCTCTCCCTGCCTCTGAACCCGGAGCCTCTGTGTGTTTACAGCTGCTAGGGCCTTGTATTCCCCACGCCTCGGGAGTACGAAAAAAAAACCCTGATGAATAAGTAACGCACTTGTCTCCATGTGCCACTGGCCTTCTCTCTCTCTCTCTCTCTCTCTCTCTCTCTCTCTCTCTCTCTTTTCCTACCAGTCTCTCTTATTGTCTCCACCTCTCTTTCTCTCATTCTCACATTCTCTGGTTCTATCTCTCACTCATTCTCTCTGTCTGTTTCTCCCTCTCTCTCATTCTCACAGTCTCTCCATCTATCTCTCTGTTCTGTCAGTCTCTGTCTCTTTCTCTCCCTTTCTCTCATTCCCTCCATCTCTCTCTGTCTTCCCTTCATCCTCACCCTATTCCCTGTCTCTCCCAGCATGACACTCCAGAGGGAGGGAGAGAGCGGCAGCATCCTCCCCCCCCCCCTTAAGAAGGCTCTCTAAGGGTCTAGGGACAAACATACACACACACACATGTACACACACACACACACATAAATACACACACAAAGACACACACCTACACACATGCACAAAAACAGTAGGATGCGGGGTGGCTTTGGAGAGGAGAAAAAAACACACTCCTCTTTATCCCAAACTTCAGTGGGAATATGTATCGGGTGGAGAGGAGAGCAGAGCCCAGACCCTGAAAGCAAGGAAGGAAGGCTTGGGAAATGGCAGTCTGGGAGAGAAAGGGAATGCATTAGAGAAGTGAAGGGCTCTCTCGAGGAGAGAGAAAGAGAGAGAGAGAGAGAGAGAGAGAGAGAGAGAGATGCCATCACTGCAGCTTCTTTCTAAACAGAGCTACTTACCCACACTTTGGCCTGTCAATTAAAAATGGATAAAGAGGCATGACGAAAAACACTTAAAATGGAGAATGGTGGACTGAAAACATTACTGATAAACATACTGCACAGACATCTCACCTGACGAACTGCTACATGGCACTGCCAGAAGTCCATCACTAAGTCAAGCTGCCCCCTTTCGGTTGTCTGACTAGCTTGGACAGCAAAGAACTACTTAGTAAAATCTGACCGTAATATCATTTGCTTAAAAAAACTAAACTTTTCTGGTAAAAAAAAAACTAAACAAAAGCTGTGCACCTGCGAGTTGTGTAATTAACATACTCTAAATTAGGGGTGTGTGTGTTTTGTTTAACCATTCAATGTGTGCGTTCCTGTTCATCCTTACAAAAACAAAAAACCACCAACAACAACGCTAATGGCTTCATCCCTCTTACTGGCCCACTGCCCAGCCTTGCACTGCCTCCCTCCCCGCCCTCCCCGCCCTTCGCACAAACACACACACACACACACACACACACACACACACACACACACACACACACACACACACACACACACACACACACACATATATATAACGCTGCCCTTGTTTGTTTTATTTAAATGCCGGGTGATTTATCCCGTGCGCAGGGTGGCGCATTGAGAGCACACACACTGCTAATCGTGTTGATACACGCGATTACACCGCCATGCCACAATAGCCTTAAATCTCTAAATACGCTGTTGTGTCGGCTGAAAAGCTCGACGGCTCGCTAATAGCGTGTAATTCCTTTTGTCTCTCCGCGAGACAAAAAAAGAAAAAACGAAAGCGTGAGGAATCCGTATCGCCAGGCAAAAACAATGCATCAATTAAGCAATTAGCCGCGAACAAACTGGGCAGCAATCCAAAGCCCCCCAATAAGGCACTGTGCCAAGGGGCTTGTAGCATTCATTACCAACATCACAGAGCAGAAGGGGAGGCCTTTCATTCGCGAGTGCAGGCATTTGTCTGCCAGTGCCAGCCTTCTCTGTTCCAACAGATGCCTCTTTAACGGGGGCCACATGCTCGGTCAGGAGGATGGGGGGTGGGGGTGGGGGGGACTAAAAAGGGGGCAAGTGGGGGATGAGTGGTGTTTGGGGGGGGGGGTTACACTGTTTGGCCCCCTGTGCGGATCCAATTAATTAAGCCATCAAAGGCACCCAGTGGCACTGGTTCTTAATTGCGGTAATCAAGGTTAATAGGGAGTCATTATGCATTGATCACGAGTATTGTCTCATCCGAGTCTGCAAATTGAGTTGAGTGGAGATGAGATGGGTTGCATGCCGATGGTGGGGAAAGAGGCAACCTGTCCTGCCTGCAGCCCCCCCCCCCCCCTCCCATTTCCCCGGATCGTTTACCCAAACACACACACACATACACACACACTTCTAAACTGCAAACACAGCTGGAAAAGTAATGAAGTGGCACTGTTGAACAGCGCACAGATACACTCTCTCCGAATGCTAACTGCGGCTTATCGTGTAGTACACTTTATCCGTCTCCGACCTCAAAGTCGTCAGTCATCGCTAAGAAGAAGGTACTCTGGGAAATACAATATACGGTATCAAAAATCTTTTGTGCGGTATGAATCAGTCTTGTGGGTGTTATCAGATCCGGTTGAGGCAAAGTGCGCCGGAGTTAACTTGTGTGATCGTCCTGCCAGATTGAATCTTAATCCTCATGTTGCCGAGGTTATCAATACATGAGCAGGACAGCTGAAGAGGCCACTGAGCAGCATACCTGCACAAATCTCCATCGACACCCTCCACCTCACTACCAACCCAACCCAACACCCCCCCCCCCCCCCCTCCCCCGTCCCGTCCCCCGTCCCCCCGTCCCCCCTCCGCTCCTCTCCGCATTATATCAGCAGGAAGTCAGCACTCCACAATGAAACGCAGCGAAATTTCGACATGCCCTCATTTCGACACCCCGACATCTTCTTTAAACAGTGCCTCGGCGGTGGGGCGAAACAGGAAATCAATGTGACGAGGCCGCGTCTGACTAATGAATGGGATTTCACGTCTGGGTAGCTTCAGCCGAGCGCTTCCCCGACGCCTCTGCGTCATTCATGGTTGATGGGAGCACAGAGAAGTTGGCGGCATTAAACACAAAACGAAGAGTTGTCTGCGGAAGAAGAAGTGTTTGTGACATTAAAAGTTAAACTTTGAAAAAGAGAGAGAGAAAGAAAGATGGAGACAGAGATAGCTAGCTTTAAAGGTGAACAGTGACAGCATTTGAAACTTGCTCCTGAATAAGTACTTGTTCTTTGGGAGATGTAGCTTCACACATGGAAACCGTGGTATAAACAAGGTCTCTTTGGACATAGTGCATGCAACATTATTGGCAATAAGTCACTAAAAGTGGCACATTTTTTTTTTTGTTTCTCTCTTAAACAGCCTCAAATTGACTGCAAGCAGAAGCAGTCATAGTGTGAAATCACAAGCCGGTGGATGATAAAGAGCATTCAACACTGGTAGTTGCAATGAGCCTGAAAATCCCCCTTCAGACAGAATGCCAGACAACTGTTTACTCCACTTTGATTAATACAGCATGATCTGCTTGGCTTCCTGTCCACCATCTTGGCAAACGGACCTCTCATCCCTCCTGAATAAATACTCCACTTATCCCTTTTTTTCCCCCCACTCTGAAGTAAATGCACTGCTCTGGATAGTGTGTGTGTGTGTGTGTGTGTGTGTGTGTGTTTGTGTGTGAGAGAGAGAGAGAGGGATGAGTTGTGTAATAGTGCTCAGGGGCATCATGGCCGAACATGGGTGGCCACAGTGAAGGTGTCCTCCACTGGCGGAATGTTCCAGAACCTCCTCTCCTGTGCACTTCCCCTCTGTCAGCTGTTGGGCTTCGGGTTGTATGTGTGTGTGTGTGTGTGTTGGGGGGAGGGGGGGGGGGGGGGTGATGGAAGAGAGAAGCTCCAATTAATCAAAGTCAGATGTGCCTGAACGCCTGGAGTGGCTCCTGATCCCTGTCCCAGACTCTCCTGTGTTCTTGCTTTCTTTTTTCTGTCTTCTTCTTTCTCTCTCTCTCTCTCTTTCTCTTCCTTTCACTGTCCCTCTCCTTTTCTTCCCGTCTCTTTCCCTACCTCCCTCCCTCAACGTCTTTGTCTCAGCCGGAACCTAACTGCTCGTCTCGGGGCTGACAGGACGAAATCATCCCAGCAGGTGCGAGCTGACGCCACGCTTTCATTCTTCTCTTCTCCAGACTCTCTCTTTTTGATTTACACCGCCCTCGTCACACACAAAACACGCACAACTACAATGGAAGTTCATGTCAGATAACACACACGTACTGGTTTTGTGCTTTTAAAAGGATGTCATGACAATGAGAGAGAGAGAGAGAGAAAGAGCAAAATTCAAACTTCAAGCCTGTAGGTTGCTTGCTATTAGAATGTTCTGTCTGTGACAAGAGCTCCCCTAACAAGATTAGCTACCAGACAACCATGCTACGCTAACATGTACTGGGCTCCACAAACATGTAAAAAAAAAAAAACTGGGACTTGAAACCAACTACAAAGCTGTACAGTTTGTAATGTTGCATAATGAGTGAAACTACAATGAAATCAGAAGCTCAAAACCATTTTTCCCTTCTCTCGGCTTCTGAAGAGGAATCATGAGCTACAAGGAGAAACATCTACAGCGTGTTTTCTAATTAAAGCCAGGATGATAAAGAGGCCTTTTTAATTGTGCTCAGGGAGAAAAATGAAAGCTTATCACGCTGCATAATCAAAACCAGTTTTTCACGCTTTCGCGCGGAGGGAGTCGGAAAAAAGCTCCGCACATCTTAGTTTATTATGAGAGAGCAAAAGAAAGTGGGAGAGAAAGAGAGAGGGGAAGAGAGAGAGAGAGAGAGAGAGAGAGAGAGAGAGAGAGATGGGGTGTGGTGGGGGTTGTGTGGGTGGGGAGAAAAAAGCTTTTGAGAGCGGAGCAGAGAGGATACATTTATTGGTCCTGAATGCTGTAATCGGGGGGATTTTTAAGTGCAACCGTTCCTATCAGTTTGAACAGCTTTAAGCAATCAGCGCGGCGAGTGAGGAACACATGCGTGCCTTCGACAAAACAGTGCTGGGGAGCGAGTCGACGCCAGGCTGCCCACCTGGCCTTTGTGCTGGTAATTGCACTTGTGCCCATCACACTCAATGGCCTGATTACACGTGTGCTCTCGAGTGCGTTTGTGCCTCTGGCGCCTGGAGGGTCTTGAGTTGTTTACCTGACAAAGGCAGCCTGTGATTACCCTGCATCCATTTCTTAGAGTGTGTGTGTGTGTGTGTGTATGTGTGTGTGTGTGTGTGTGTGTATGTGTGTGGGTAGGTGGGTGGGGGGGGGAACTGTCAGACCGCAAAAAAACTCACTTTAACTGTGACAGCTAGACGTGAAGGGAACTTAAAGCTGGACTGCAGATGAAAGTCTTAATGTGAGATAACTTGCTGATGTGAGAAAACAGACAGAAGAAATACATCAGCTGGAAACGGAGCGACGGAGACCTCTGCCCCGGCCACCGCCTCGGCTCACCATCTGTATTTAGGGATGGGCCTCCCTGCTCTCAACTGCAACACTCCATATGAGTCTGTATTACTATGCGGTAAATGGTTTATAGCAAATGCAAATCATTCTTGCGGCCGATATTGGGAAATATAACCAGCGGTGGTTCTCAACTCATTGCTGGTAGGAGCCATTATGTACCACAAAAGGATTAAAATATATCAAGTTGACTGACAGAAGGATTTGCAGATGGGTTACACCAGGGACTGACCATGTGCGTATAACACAACACATACATACAAACACAGCGAAATAGCCCTCTGGGTTTGGGTATAGACAATGTCCTATCAACACAACTTATGACATTTTACAATTAAGACACATCAAATACCTATTCCTCAGTCTGACAGTGATGGTTTAAACATATTAAACGAGCCATGGCAGACAGACCTGAATACTAAAGCATTGTGTCTATAGACCTTATTTTATTACCGACCTAACTATGGGATGTAAGCGATGTAAGCGATGCTTGAATTGACATGCATGCAACATCAATGTGTAGCATGATATAAAACATATGCATAACATATGCATGCAACTCATTTCACAACTGGCCATTTTACCAAATTCACACTTGCACTAAAATACAAATGAATCAGTGCACCACTTGCTGATGTATAAGTATTGTGGGTTATAGCTTTGCTGAAACACTATAAATACATAAGTGCACCAACTGCTGAAACACCTCTTAGCTATCTGTTAAGTGTACATTAGTACAGTATACATTAGTTTAGTTGCTTAGCTATCTGTTAAGTTAGGGTGACCAGATTTGAGTTTGTGAAAAAGAGGACACCAAAGGCTCAGAATTATCGTACATCTGCCAGCACTGACAAGGCTATCGACCATTGACAGTTCTCTCTACAGTCAGAGCTCGCGCAAGAAGGTGGAACGTAAGGGAGCTACCCTTTCCAAACCTTGTAAGGGCGTAATAACTAGTTTGTGAAAGACCCAGATAAAAACACAAATATCCGACAAGGCAAAATCCCGGACGTTTTTGGAATCCCTGCCGGACGCATTTTTTAGGTCTCGAAAAGAGGACGTGTCCGGGTAAAAGAGTACGTGTCCGGGTAAAAGAGGACGTTTTGGTCACCCTAGTTAAGTGTGCATTAGTACAGTATACATTAGTTTAGTTACTGGCCTGTAGGCTACTGGTCACTGAGAGTCTGGTTGACTAGAAGCTGATGTAGTAATTTTCTCTCATCATTGATGCATTAGTGTGCTAGTTGCTGAAACAAGTAGACTGGTTGCATCTGTAACTGCATCCACACTTTCTACTGGTTGCACCAGAACAGGCTAGCTACCTGCGCCGTGTCCCTTCTTGCACACCGTAGCTCTGCTGGGTGAGGAGTGTGCCTTCTAATAGGCTCTGCAGGGACTCAGCATTTACCTCGTCTGTCTGAAAGGCCTGCTGGGCCCACTGTCCCTATTCCCTGTCCCTGGCAAGCGGCTCCATTGCTGCTGTCGTTTAGTGCCCTCTTTCACTCTGGTGTGTTTTCCTTCTCCTTTCTTGTTTTTTTATTTTTCAGAGCGTTGAGGCAGTAGTGACTTTCCAGCTGTCTCTGGCTACTTTGATCAGTGATGATGTCAAACACACTCCCCTCTTTCTGTCTCATACACGCACACACTCACACACACACACACACACACACACACACACACACAAACACACACACTTTCTCTCTCTCTGAGGCAGCTCATACATATAGACATCACACAGGGAGATATGGGGACAACCGCAGACAGATTGGCTGCAATAGAGGCATGCTCCAGTTCATACATTTATGTTAAAGCTACCTTTAAAACATTCATGTTACGGTTCATATCTCAACCCGAGGAACAAAAAATCGGTAAGCAAAAGTGCAGCGGCACGGTGAAACGGTAGTGCTGAAAGACGACAGCGCAGTGGGGTTTTAAAAAGTCAAACTTCGGCAGAAACAATGCAGCACCACCACTCTCTTATTTTCCCCATGACCTATTCCCGACGCGGAGTCCACGTGCCACAGAAACTGACCTTTAAAATACAATATGCTAATAAATAGCGGTGCTGAGGCCCTCCACATAAAGAGTCCCCAGGAGCTGGGACTCCATCTAATCAGAGAGTGTCTTTTTTCCAGACGTATATAAAAGAGCCCGTGGCCACATAATTGATCCCAAAAGGAAATTTCACTTGGAACCATAGGGATTTTTTTAATTTTTTTATTTTCATACAAAGAACTACAGAGAGAGAGAGAGAGAGAGAGGGGGGGGGAATTTAAATACCCAGTAGGCCACACTAATTTCTTGGAAAAGCAGAGGGGTGGGGGGGGGTAAAAACGCTCCCAGAAATGCTAAGTGTTTAATGGTCAAAAACATATTGATGCTCGACAGCTTGTGAATATGAGATGATGTGTGTGTGTGTGCGTGTGTGTGTTTAGGAGTATTTTTCCGTGAAGATGAAGGTGAGCTGAGGTCTGAAGTTTGAATAGGTGCTGCAGACTGGGGGGAGGTGAGTTTAAGAACAGTTCCTCTGGTGGGTCAGGAAAACGGATCACCCACCACCTCGTGTTGTCTTAAAATGGTTTCTCCAGGCAGCTGGTGCTTGGTGCCCATCAGCACTGATGTCTCTGGGCCATGCCATCTTCCTGGTGCCCAACTCCTTATGCCCGTATCCACTACCTTTACTCCTTATGCCAGTATCCACTACCTTTTACCAAGCTGCTCAACCCCCCCCCCACACACACACACACACACATGGTGCCACGCTGGCCTCCTCAGGGACCACTGAAAAGGGAAATTCATTTTGATTCTTTGGTAGGGAAAACCATTATGACACTCATGGAAAGTTCCACATGCTTTGACTTGCTTTGACAGTGTGACACTGATTTAGGCCCTATGCACTTGATATTTAATTGATGAATAGAATTAACTTTTCTCATTTGTTCTTTCAGAATGTTCTTGGGCTTAGGCTAATGGTTAATCCTATTGACATGTATTAATATGCTCTTATAGGACCAGTATGAGTAATATTACTCAAGTATTACTCTTGAAGTACATAGTATTAATTGTGCAAATACATTTGCAACAAAGATACTTATACAGTGTCACCTCACAAATGAGACGAAGAGGAAAGAAAGCACTTTGTGTCGGTTTCTGGTACATCACAAATGATTACAGGCCAGTTTTAGGGCAGTGAAAGCCATGCAGTATAATCCCACATCCCCGAGTTTTCCACATGACAGGTACAAAAAAGACAACCTCTGGCACAACACACTCCTCTGGGGTGGGGTGAAAAGCCAGAGAAGAGACACTTTCCGAAAAATCTTCCCTTTCTACATAATAAAGAGTGATCCTTCCAAAATGATTCCAGGAATTGCATTAGACTTTTAGTGCACCACCAGGATTGTCTTACCCAAGCTAAATAAACACATCACCCTCAGTACAAACATACGCTCAATGTGAAATATTATCCTCATTAGATCAGTACATGTGGACTTAGACTCTGCCAGAAACATTAAAAAATGAAAAACTTCATCTGCAACTTATTCCAAGATTTGTCTCTGAGCTATAGTGAAACGCACATTTTAATAAATACATATCTCTGGAATTCATAAATTATTTCAACAATTCAATGACTAAAAACAATGTGGAGGTGAATTGGCCAGACTCTCTCGACAGCAGATTGCTCGTCTTTATAAAATCAAAAGAGCAACTTGAGACGAATATTTATACACCTCCGCTTTAAAGCAGCTCCAGCCTAATCCTGCCAATCTGATTTTGCAGCTGTGAGTCTACGTCAAACCCAGCGCTGAAGCATCGCTAACTATTACTGGGAGACAAGAGGCATCCAACTTTACATATCAGGATGACACAGCCCTGTTCAGTGAGTCTAAACTGAAGTTAGTTATGGCTTCAGAAAAAAAAGAACTTGAAAGGAATGAGTGAATTAAGGAGTATAATTGTCTAAACAGAAAACGGACACACACTAGACTCCTTCCTGAGTCACTGATGAAAAGTGATGATGATGATGATGATGATGATGATGATGATGATGGCATTGGCTGTGCTCCACACTCAGGTTAGCCCATTAGAAACCGGTAAGGAAGAGACACTTCTCTCCTTGCAACCACCTCTGCAACAACTTTCACCTCTGTGAAGGAACCAATCTCGTTAGACAAAAGGACCTCAGATGATAGCTTTCAGTTCGGATGAAAAGGAAAAGAGATCACATAGCCACACGTATACACACACAGACACACACATACACACAGACACGCAGATATTCAATAAAAATTAATCAGTCCAGTGGAGGTGGTAATTGTAATTTCGCCAGTGCTGAATTTTCATATGAATAATATATGGTGTGTACACATATCATGATGCAATCTGAACTCATGCCGGAATACAAACAACAAACCTGAGCTCAAGCAAAGGGGGCAATTCAATACTGCAATTCATAATTGATTTAGATTAAAATAAGTTGCTAGGTGCCCTCCTGGGTAATTCCGTATGTATGGCAATCGCTATCGGAGCCTTAATAAACAGCTACAGTGTTTGTCAAGTCCTCAGTCCTCTCCTTCTGCCTCGCCGATCATGGGATACAGAAGTCTCCTTCTGAACATTTTAAATATGATTTTTTTTTCCTTTTCCCAATCTAATACCACAGCTAAGAAAATAACATATTTCTGCTCACTGACTTGAGCTCTAATTGTCATATTCCAAACCCATGATCATTTCAACCCCCCCCCCCCCCCCCCCCCCCCAAAGAAAAAAACCTTGAATCAAATATGCGCACTGCCTTCGAAATGTCCCATAAAATCTGTATGCTGTTCTTAATTGTTCAATATGAAGCCTGCAGCATTGGGGGCTAATTCTGCTCTGTCCTCCTTTCAATGAATATTTTGCAATCCGCCTGCTCCTCTTCTTCCTCTTCTTCTCCCCTCTGCTTTAATTTAATGCCATCGGAGCGACACGATTGGCCCTGGCACCACCATCGCAGCCAAGCAGGGTCAACCCGAGCATCAAGCGCTGTAATTGAGTAGTTAGTGGCAATTTTGCTCCTTAATTTTCCGTCCGCCAGATCCGGTGTCTGGCATGGCAAATAGCACATTACGCCATCTCCATTGTGGAGCGGGTGTAATAACATCATTTCCACAGTTTGGAAACTTCCTCTGAACAAATGAGGACCGTCCACACACACACGCACACACACACACACACACACACACACACACACACACACACACACACACACACAGACACACACACTAATTTCACACTCTTCATCTCACCCTCTCACTAACCAACTACTCTGTCACACACACATTCACACACTCGCTCACTTATACACATAGGGCTACTGCATACTGTCATTTAGACAAGCAAGAAATGCTAGCCTCCTCTACCAGCATTGTAATCAAGCCTCTGCTCTTACAGAGAATGATGCCCCCCACTTAAAACTAGAGTTTTTTGTGTGTGTGTTTGTGTGTGTCTGTGTGTACTACAATTGGTTGTACCTCTGTTTTAAATGATACAATCAATATATTGATAGCTACAGTATATTTGATCGACTGGTAGTATGTCGATCGAATCACAGTAGAATGTATGTCTGTGAGGGTGAGAACATGGGTCTGTACATGCCTGTATGATAGCATGTGTGTGTGCTTGTGAGTGTCTGTGTGTGTGCTTGTGTGTGTGTGTGTGTGTGTGTGTGTGTGTGTGTGTGTGTGTGTGTGTGTGTGTGTGTGTATGCGTGTGTACGTGTGTATGACTGGGATGAGGTGGCATGGCTGTGACACTGGGAAGAGATTTATGAGTGTGTCAGACACAACCAATGCCATTCGGCGTCTCTGTTCAGACAGTGGGGACGAGGCAGAGACTGTAAACTAATGGCCCAATAGATTCCAATGTTGCAACTTGATAAGTTTTGCCCGACAGATTTATTGAGATCATAAAGTGACACCAGGGACAAAGAGAAGTGGAGATATGCCGCTGCCACCTAATGGATAGGTTATCACACAGTGTTTTATACTCACTCATACACCACACACACACACACACACACACACACACACACACACACACACACACACACACACACACACACACACCACACACACACACACACACACACACAGACAGGCACAGGCACAGGCACACACACATACACAGGCCCACACATACACAGGCACACACAAATGCTCACTCTTTGCCATGTGGAAAATGAATGCCTTCGTCCAAGTCTAATGGTCTTCCTTTAGTACGCGAAAAGGATGCTTTTAAAAAAATGTTATTTAAAATAATACATTAAGCACCGATGACTTGAGACACTATTTCCCCGTCTGAACATAAATTTCTCTCGCTCTCTTTTTAAATAACGTTCACAAAGATATAAAAAACCTCTGTCCATCCTTTCCTCCTCTACTTCTCTCTTTCTCTGTCTCCCCTCTCCTCTCTCCATCTCTCTTTACAATTTTGTAATTACTCTGATGCTGTACATCAAAAGAGAAGTAATAATAGTTGTAATTTAATCTACTCACATGAGTCATTTTCATAAACTCTGCCTCGTGAGCTTAATGCCAGTCCCATTCATTATTTATTATGCTCTGATGATGTGGTAATGACAATGCCATTGTTTTTTCCCCTTCTTTTTTACATTTAGCAGTGATTCAGAGCTTTCATTATGGGCGCACCGGGTCTGAGATTATCAAGGGCAAACAAAAGATAATTAACACCAGGAACTGGGGCGGCAGGAGAAAGAGAGAAGGTCCCCCTCCCTGACACTCACACTCACACACACACACACACACACACACACACACACACACACACACACACACACACACACACACACCCACATGGGCACACACACACAAACACACACACACACACACACACACACACACACAGAGAGATACTCACACACACATACGCACATACCGACACACGCACACATACACACACACAACACATACACATACACACACACCGACACACACACACATACACACACATACACACACACAGCAGTCTCAGGGTTCACTTCACTCCTCTCTCTTCTCGGCTGCCCAGTCTCTGCCGGCCGCATCTCGGGCTGCATAATTAGTGAGAGTCCCGTAAGGAATGTAAAGGGGGAACACTATTCTATTTTTTTTTCTCCTCTTCCTCCACCTCCTCTCCATCCTCTGTTCATTCTGTCCTCTTTCTCTCACTATTAATACCCAGGTGCCTACAGGTATGGCTGTGTAGCTGCAAATACAATGATAGATGAATGGTGGATAGTACCAGATAGATAGACAGATACAAAGAGAGATATAGATACACACACGCGCAAACATACACACACACACTCACTTATTTACTTACTGACTGACTTACTTGCCTCATTTTGTGCATGCATACATACTTAGGCTACATACATATAGATACATAGATAGATGCACACATCCATGAAACTACAATTGTTATGGAGTTCATCCCCAGGCTGTGAAATTCATACAATGCCGACACTTTCTTTCTTATTTTCCAAATAAACTATGAACAATAACCCCAGGTACCAGCTTTCATAATGCCTCATTTACTGCTTTGAATGTCTGCTTTTCGATTGCAGGCTCTCGCTCGCAGTAACCATCCTCTGTCCTCTGATAGACTGACCTTGTCCATCAGCGAGGGGCAGGGGAAGCGGAGGAATGGCGGTCTGTGAATTTTAACATGCTTGGCTGAGCTCTGCATAACTGCAGTCAGGGAGTGACAGGTGTCAAATCACTTTCACCATTCAGCTCCGCTTGCGCTTGCTCTCTCTCTTTCCCTCTCTCTCTCTTTCCCTGCCTGCCTCAGACACAATTAGGAGGGAGGGAGGGAGGACTAGTTAGTTTTGTGTTGAGCTACACTTCAAGTTGTGGGCTATATCTGGAGTTGTGGGCTATGACTGGAGTTGTGGGCTATAGAGTTGTGGGCTATGATGCCGCGTTTCTTAAGCGCGTCCTCACCGCACCCTAATGGCGGACGCAATGGACATTTGTTATACTTTTAACTGTCAACGGAGACTTCTACAGTGCCTATTGTGCATCCCCACATAACTCTCTGAACTGGTTTACCTTGGCTGGCGTGTGTGGAAGCATAGGGGTGCACACTTATCGCTAACACCACGCCAAACATTTCACTCACTCATTCATTTACCGTTGATCAAGATCTCTGTTTTATCGCCCAAATGTTGTTCGACAACTTACTGTTAGGTTGCCTTTACATATAGCATGTGTATAAGAATGACACAAGATACATACCATGTTTGTTCAATGGACAATGTTGGGTAATTATCTTGCCGCCTTTACATCTTGCTTGTTTTCTTAGGAAGTGCGCTCCCGTCCCGGGACAACTTTATGGTTTGGGAAGGTTCGCGAGGAACATGGTTTCGCCCTCGCAAATTCAACTAACTAGGTTATAAGGTTTTCAGTGGTGAAAGTGACCTAGAACTATCGTTATCAATATTGTGAAGGCCTGATTGAGTTATAATCATTGTTTGCACCATTTTAACGTTGTATAATGCGTATTTCTTCTGCCACATGACATCACCCCTGAGCTGTGAGCCTGTGATGGTATGGACCAATTAGGGTGAGTTCAGTTACCTGTTGAAGGGTTTAGCCCGGTAGTAGTAAGGAGGCTTCTTGGGGGAGAGTTTGGTTGTGAGCTTAGTCTATGCTCTTCTCTATCAGCATCAGAAGCGTGAGGTTGATATCTGTGTACTGTCTCAATTTAGTGACAAGTGTACTAAGCTGTAATACTGTCTACACGTATACAGCTGTTTGTAAATGTCTTTTTGTCTGTATTATATTCTTAGTCTTTTTGTTTGTATTATATTCTCAGTCTTTTTGTTTATATTTTTCACATTTTTGATTATGCACCTGGTGGAGGACAAATACATTTCCAACCATCAAGTTTTGTCTCCCTGCTGCCTTTTGTGCCTTCCCCCAAAAAGACTCTCGACATCGATACCCTTTGACATGGGCTATGATTGGAGTTGTGGGCTATGACTGGAGTTGTGGGCTATAGAGTTGTGGGCCATAGAGTTGTGGGCCATAGAGTTGTGGGCTATATATCATTATTTTGGTTGATGTCAAAATAAGTTGCAAAGTAAGAGTGTTTGCATTCATGTCTCTTTGAACAAATCAGGCTGTGAATGTAAATGTATGTATGGATGAACGTGTGTGAGTGTGTGTGTGTCTTTGTGTGCATGTGGATGACGACAAGTCAGTGTGTGTGTATAAATATATGTAACTAGGTTGGCATCAAGATAATGTTCGAAGCAAGTCTTAAGTGTGTGAGTGAGTGTGCACACACAAACGCACAAATTAGGGTGTGCTTGTTCATATGTATGTGCCATGTGCACATATTGGTGTGTGTGTGTGTGTGTGTGTGCGTGTGTGTGTGTGTGCGTGTGTGTGTGTGTGTGTGTGTGAGAGAGATTGAGTGTATTATTTGCATGAATAAGGAAAGCGTACACACAACTGAAAGTGTGATGACAGATACCTTGCAACTAAGGATTGAAATAAAACACTATGTTCTTCACAATAAATAATAAAAAAGGAATATATAAAAAGGAAACACACACATACACACATCAGAATAACACATGGGGACACAAAAATGATAAAAAAAGAAATTATTTGTTCTGTGGGTCTTGTAGTACCCAGGAGTGGGTGCAAACACACACACACACACACACACACACACACACACACACACACACACACACACACACACCTACACGTAGCGCCCAAAAAGACCTGTAGCAGGCAGTCGGAATCCATTCCGTCAGACGACCAAAGAAATGAGCGCTTTCAGACGGACTATTTAGAGCCAGAGTGTGTGTGTGTGTATGTGTGTGAGAGAGAGAGGGGAGGGTTTATTAAGTAGTAGGGACAGCATTCATTTTTTAAAACCTCCTCAATAAAATATCACACCGTCGTTACATATTCCTCAGTATTATAATGATATGAATATTTAAATTTAAATGCGTTCCGAGCATGAGTCTCTTCTTTTTCTTCTTCTTCTTCTCTTCTTCTCTCGTCTATGGCATCACATCTCATTTTCTGCTTAAGCTTCTCCGCCATGTTTATGCATATGCACATGCATGATACATATCTTGGTGTTAAAGCCTCTTAATGCTGTCCTGATCAGTTTTTGCTTGACTTCAATAGAGAGTGATTTTTTTGATTTTTTTTCCATTTGCCAAGGCTTTCACTGCCTAACACTGCTCCCTTGAAGAAGTAAAGTAATAACAACAATAATGAAACTTCATTTAATACGATACACTGGAAAGCATGTTTTGAAAGCGCACTTTGACCTTAGTTTTTGTTATTTTAAATTGATTTATTTCCCATGAAAGTACAAAAAGAAAGAACGTCAAAAATAAATTAGTTATCTTTGACATTTGATGCATTTCATTACGGTGATCTGCCTTGATTAGCGTGTGCGGAAGAGGCGCGTGGGTCGTGGTTGGGTTTTAGAAGAGCTTCGCAAACCATGCGGATGAATGAGACATTTTCAGTTAAGAGAAAACGGAACGCCTAATGAATTCAACGTCAGACGATTCGAGGATCGAAGGCATTATGGCGTTCATGTTTTTCCTCGCACACCGCCCCGCTCCACTAGGAAAGGAAGTGAGGTCTCTTACCAGAGCCTGGTGACAGCCTCTGATCTCTCAACTTCCTGACAAGACGTTGTCATTTGATTCGCTCTTCTGTTTGCCTTTGGTGAGGTGAGGAGACAGTATCATGGAGAGCGCAGGGGTGTTTTGACACGCGCTCTCTGTATTTAGATGTTCAGGCGATGTTTAATTGAAGGACGTATTAAAAAATCAGGAGAATCAATCCGTTCTCCACCCTCCCCACCGCAAACCCGCAGCCTCCATCTCCCACTTCACTGAGGAATGGTGTGGCAGCGAGCTAGGATGAAGGTGCAGCAGACTATACTTCCTCCTCCTCCTCTTTGAGAAGACTGGTCGACATAGGAGCAGGAAGTGTTGAAGTGTGTTTTTGAAACTCATTCTGCAGAGAGTTACAGCGTGCGTGCATGTGAGTCTGTATGCACACTGAGATGTGTATGTGCGTCCGGTTGTATGAGAGTCGGACAGATTTAAAAAGAACATTAATCAGGAAAACAATATTTATGCTCATCCCTTGTGTGTGTGTGTGTGTGTGTATGTGTGTCTGTGTGTGTGTCTGTCTATTCAGCCATGCCAGATCAGAAGCAGACACGTTCCTTATTAGCTGTAATCTGATCAATTTGCCAAGGCCATTGTAAACAAAAATGCCTGATAGAACATGCATGGACTGAAATTACACACTTGATATGAATGATAAGCAATAAATAAATTATGAACATAATCATAATACATAATGATACGGAACACAAGGGAGAATTTACCACCAGAATATGCAAGCATACATGACAAACAAAAACAACACACACACAAATAAACCATACTTTAATCACAAATACATCCAGTATATTTCTCTCTTCTCTGTATCCTCAAACATATGCCCTGATTACACATATAGCAAAACAACAGATAGACTAACTACACATACATGTATTTCTCCCATATACACGTGGACACACACACACACACACACACACACACAGTACACACGTAAAAGGAGGGAGCAGAGAGGGGGGAGGATCGATTTCAACCCTCTTGACCCGCTGAACCTCAGCTTTAAAAAGAACCTTCCAGAAGAAGCCACACACGCCCCTACTAGTGACTTTGATGTCTGGCATTGGGAAAAGAGACTGAGCTGTGGAGATATAGAGAAGAGGAGAGGAGAGACAGAGAGAAAGCAAAGCTGATACACACACACACACACACACACACACACACGCACACACACACAGAGAGATGGGGGGTTGGTTAGTGTAATACACACACAGAGACACACAGTCATGGGGTTGGTTAGTGTAACACACACACACTCACACACTCACACAGAAAGAGAGAGATGGGGGGTTGGTTAGTGTAACACACACACACACACAGATGGGGGAGGGTGTGTGTATGTGTGTGTTGTGAGTGTAACAGGGGGCGCACATAAATGATGTGAGGGTCCGGCGGCCTCCTCAGGTTCTCCGAGGGCCCTTGGCATTTCCCCGGCTGACGGTGGGGCCTGTTTGTAGGCCATAATGAGCGATCGCACGCCGTTAATGAGAGCGGCACATCCGCCGGCGAGCTCCAGTTCAAACACCGGCTGCATGGCCTGCCAGCATGTGCATTAGCGCACACACACACCTCGGTGTTGCATTTCATCAGCAAAGCAAAGGGGTGAGGGAGGGGGTTCACAGCATACATACATAAAACACACACACACATACACACTCACACTCACACACACACACACACACACACACACACACACACACACACACACACACACACACACAGTCTGTCAAATGAAAACAGAGACATGCATAAACACACACACACGCATGCACATAAAGAATGACAAAAAGCTGTAAATGATGGATTTTTTGTGTGTAAAAGACAGTCAAGCACTCACACACACACACACATCAACAAACACACACGTGCATACTGTACACATATGTACAGACACACACACACGCATAGACAAACACACACGTGCATACTGTACACATATGTACAGACACACACAGTCCAATTGGCAGACACAGATATGTCCACATACATA
>NC_045167.1:11150871-11155871 GCF_900700415.2 Clupea harengus | reverse complement strand
TGTGTGTGTGGTGGGGTGCTTTTGTGCATAGTGGAGCTCTGGTGACGGATACTGTTGATTTTTTCCAATAAAATCTGAATTATTACTCATAAAAAGACATTGACATATGTCCCAGCTTTCCAATAAACATACACACACACACATACGGCAAACATACGTTAGTTCTGTTACAGAATATATACAGCACACATACACAGAAGCACACACACACACACACACACACACACAGACACACACACACACACACACACACACACACACACACACACACACACACACACACACACACACACACACACACAGACACACTCTTGCAACTTTTGGATGAGCCCCATGACCCTTGCTGTCTCTCTCACTCTCTCCACTGCTCACCTCCAAATCTCCAGATCTAACCGGGAACCCGATACATTTCTAAACGTCCACAGTCCCCCAACCATTCAGTTAGACAGCTGAGCAATGACATCATGGCTGTGTGTGTGTGTGTGTGTGATCATCCCTCCAATTCATTGACATCAGGGAGGGGAACCAGAAGCTGATCCTCCTGCCCCATCTAACTACCCCAGCCGCCCTTCCCCGCGACAGTTGCAGTAACGGGATAGCCGACAGTAATCACATGATCCTGCGGCAATCTGATTAGCGCGCAGCAACACGGGTTATTGATCCCAGGTGCGGATCAGCGGCCCGGAGTAAATATTTATCATGGGATGAGAGTGGAGAAGGGCAGTGGGGAGGGTGCGGTGGTGATGTTGGGAGGGAAGAAGTGTGTGTGTGCGTCTGTGTGTGTCTGTGTGTGTGTCTGTGTGTCTGTGTGTGTCTCTGTGTGTGTGTGTGTGTGTGTGTGTTGGGGGGGATAGGTGGATGGTGTTTGAAGATGCCTCGTGTCAAATAGAGGGGGAGGAGCAGGCAGATGAGAAAGAGTGGGGCTCAGAGAGGCCTTGATCAGGAGCCAATCAGACGAGAGAAGGCTTTGATCAGGAGCCAATCAGATGAGAGAAGGCCTTGATCAGGGGCCAGTCAGATGAGAGAAGGCCTTGATCAGGAGCCATTCAGCCGAGAGAGAGAGAGAGAGAGAGAGAGAGAGAGAGAGAGAGGGAACGAGAGAATCAGAGAAATCTGGCAGAGGAGAGAGATCAAGAGTGAATGCCAAAGTCGCGTCATGCATCAGGAGTTCACAAGGTCACCACGCAGGGAGATGGAAAGCTCACTGAGTTTGGACCAGAGGTGACATCACCACACTGGGCATTTTGCTCAAAAAAAGCTGGCACACGGGGCTGCTGTGAGCTGTCTCTATGGCGATGCCAACATCGATGCATATCACGCTTCCCTGTGCGCTTCAGATGAGGCAGTGTGTGTTGATCTGGTCGTGGGGACGGCAGGCAGGATGGCAGCACCATCAGGTCCTATAGCTCTCTCACAACTACAAAAAGCCCATGGGGGTAAAAAGTCCACCGTCGCAGAAATCCAGCAAAAAAGTTCCAACACAAAGGACAACAGCATAAAGAGATTAGTTTGCCATTCGACACGCCAGCGCGGAGTCATTATCCGAAACTACTGACAAGCATTTCAGGAAAAAAGAAGAAAAAAAAGACCAATGGTGATAGTCAGTGGAGTTGTCTTTCTTCCCGCTCTCAGTGTCTACTGAAAGGACTGGGCGGCCAGGCCACAACATCCAGCGTTGCTGCGGAGCTTGTTAAATCTGCCTCCAGGTAATCCAATTGATCTGCAATTCATTTTAAAGAAGCATTAAATCGATGCAGCGAGACATGAAAAAGGCTCTGCGTCTCTCTTTTCCGACTTATTTAAAAGAGGCCTTTGTGGGGAGGTACCTGCGTGACTTTGGAAGGAGGGGGGGGGGGGGGGGTAATGTGGAGCAGCTTACCATGTGGCACTCCCACCTACCCCACATGAGCACGGATGATGAGTGTTTGTAACTCCCACTCACTCCCAGCATTGGGAAAGTGTGGGGGGGGGGGCAAAGAGAGAGAGAGAGAGAGAGAGAGAGAGAGAGGGTGTGTGTGTAGGCCACTGGAGGGGGATTGATTTGAGCATGAGAACAACGCACGGGGCTCTGTCCTAAAGGCTGGAGGAAGCGTTTTTGTCATTCGGCGGATATCGTTTTGTCAACGGTGTAATCCTGTCTTCCGCTACGCCAGAGTGGGAGGCCCCTGATGGCCCTGAGTAAAGCACTGTGGCACAACAGAAACACACTCCGGATCCTCCACACAGCATACAGTTGTAGAGAGAGAGAGAGAGATCACATGGCTAAATATGACTATACTCTCTGTTTAGAATCTGCATGTTGTATGAAATCTCAGGAGAGAGAGTGCTGGCATGGCCATGTAACAAAATTGCATAAGAGTTCACAATGTATGTATAGCGTATTACAGATACACACTAATTAGTACACAAATGATTTGTATGCAACAACACATCTATTATCTGCACTAATATAACCCTAACCCTAACTCCAACCTTAAACAACGTTTTAAATATGTGCAATATCCATCCTGGAGTGCTATGTGATATAAAATATGCAGAGGCAACACTACTAAACAGAGCTGCACGGCTAGTTATTACCCCAAACCCAGTGAAGATGGAGGCAAATAAAGTGTCACGGCATCCAGCAAACAACGGCCATCAGCAGCCCCCATCATATCTAAATATTTCACCTCTCATATTGATGGACGCGGCTTAAATATAATTAGGATTGATTCACTCCTGCTCCACCCCACCCCACCCCATCCCACACCCCCTCCACCTCCAGCCTTATTGCAGGAGGCTGCACCTCCTGTGTTCTTGGCAGCCTGGCATCTGAATATGAGCGAGTAATTAGGTCAGGCTGTTGAATTTTTAATGCGCCCTGAAATCATATTCATGCTGGTGGATAGGCAGGTGGGGCTCAGGCGTCGGGAGGCAAAGCCACACGCCGACCGCCAACGATACATCACTTCCCTGACACAAACATAATGGCCGTCAGTTTGAATGGGTGACCTTTTTAAACACGCACACACACACACGCCCAGGCAGAGAGAGAGCTGAGTGTCGGAGCGTCAAGCGTCTCTCTCTCTCTCTCTCTCTCTCTCTCTCTCACACACACACACACATACACACACACTCACACACATCAGGGCCTGGTGTTTGGCAGCAGCAGAAGACCTCGTATATACTGCCACTACTGAGGCAGATGACGTCTTTCTCAGAGAGAGAGAGAGAGAGACAGAGAGAGAGAGAGAGAGAGAGAGAGAGAAGAAGGAAAGCTGTGGTGATTCTGTTCACTTGTTAACACTGTAAAAATATCCTGGAAGTTTTTGACTGTGTCACGGCTACAATGAAAATAGATCTATAATTACTGCTGCTTCAGGTGGGTGTGCTGGTCCAAGCTGAAAAAGCGTTGACCTGTTTTGAAAAAGCAGCATCCGCATTGCAGTTGTCATTATTTTAATACTATTTAATTATACTGACCCAAGGACAGTCAGTGTGATAATATATTTATCAAGCTACTGCTCTATTGTTTAAACTTTTCAAACCATCTCTGCATGGTTTCTTTGAAAGGCTATTTAAAACAAAAACAAAGACATGGCTGACTGACGACTGAATTCAATTGAGTTATACTGACAAGAAAAGAAAAAAAAATAACACACACAGCAGCCAAAATTATGCTGGAAATAATATTCGTGCTTATTACCATTGGCGATCAATCGCAGAGGTGAAAAAAACTTGCTGTGCCACATGACGTGAGGTGTGTGTTTTTTCGGCAGGAAATGGCTGGCTTTGGTATTTGGTGTCATGTTCCTGAGACTCTGGCACGGCGGCAGGTGTCATCGACGTCGGCGAAAGGACAGGCACCGGTGGTGGCAGCGCGCGCTGCTAATTATCTGTCTCCCCCCACCACACACACACACACACACACACACACACACACGTGACAGTTCAGCTCTCTGAGTGTGTGTGTGTGTGTGTGTGTGTGTTAGGTGGGACTATTCTCTCCTCTCGCTCGCTTTTTCTGTGAGATCCGTCTGACAGCAGGGTATTTGCCAGTAGAGAGACACGTGGAGACATTTTGCACCGTGGAGGCGGAGGTCATCAGGTTGTGATTATTTATTGAAGGCCGCCGTGACTGAAAACGCATGCCAGCAGCACGCAGCAGCACGAGGGGTCAAACGACTGGAACGATACAACTCGATTCGAATTGCTGACGATATGTTATAGTATCTCGCAGTGAAAGCAAAAACTGTAATAAACAGCACTGTTAAACTATCCCTGTAACAACAACGGCCTCTTTCCAAATTGGTAATCCGACAGTGCATTGAGTTTTGGTGCAACTTCAACACAAACAGGTTCTTTTCATAAAATATCCCACACAAAACACAGGCTTAATTGCGCTCACCAATCTAAAGAGGCAACGAAACCACAAAGATATTCTGTCATTCTCCCTCTCCCTCTCTCTTCCACCCCATCTCTCTGTCTCACTGGCTGGCTCCACATCATAGCTTTCATAAAGAGCCCTTATCCATCATGAGTCCCCTTTCTGTATAGAACCTTTTTGGACAGGGGGTGTGGGGTGAGACGTGGTGGTGGTGGCTGGGGGGGCAAAAGTCAACAGCGTTCCCTTTCCGAGACTCTTGAACCGTCACACCGATCTGTAGCGGTGAGACAAAGAGCACAATTACCAGCGGGTCCTGGGAGGTCAACAGGGCCGTCCGCTATTAAAAAATGATAAAAGCGCTGGAAGAGTGCGGCACACAGGGAGGGGAGGGGGAGAGGTAGGGAGAGTTAGGCCAGCCAGCCTGCCCCCTACTCACCTCAGCCATGTAAAATCCTTCATTAGCGAGCGATTGCTCGTCCCGTTAGCCGCCACATGGCTTCTTCCGCGCCTCTCCAAAAAAAAAAAACCCGCCACGTTTGATCCGCTAATTATCCTCGGATGAGACGGCGGTGGCGTCTGGAGTTTCCAAACTGACAACTCTATTTGGACGGGGAAAATAATCCTCTTTCTTGGC
>NC_045167.1:11113371-11140871 GCF_900700415.2 Clupea harengus | reverse complement strand
TGCTGAACGAGATGCTGTTACTCTAAACACACACACACACACACAGCAACACACACACACGGCGACACAGACAGGCACTGTAAATATGCTGAAACAATCCATCTCGGGCCCAGAGTATTGCGAGTGTGTCTGTATATGAGTGATGTTTGTGCATGTATATCATTGGATCTGTGCATGTGTATCTATGGGCATAGGTGACTCAAGATAACTTAATATGAAGCGATATTGACCCAAATGTGTGTGTGTGTGTGTGTGTGTGTGTGTGTGTGTGTGTGTGTGTGTGTGTGTGTGTGTGTGTGTGTACACTCATGACTTAACGTTACACGGGTCCTTGAGATACAGCTGCATGGGAGCATCACTTCTCAGGCATTCAAATCTAGTGTGGACTATTTTAATCCCAAAACAGTCAAACCTGATCAGCACTTTCCCACTCGTCGCAAGGATATGACACACACTTTATTTTTTGTTAACATGGCACTTTTCTTGGCATCAACTGTCTGTTGAGAGCCACTGAGAGTGCCCACACTTACGACAGGCAGCCCCGTCCCCTCTACACACACACACACACACACACACACACACACCACACACTTACAGTCCAAGCACATCCTTGCTGTCATTAAGCACTCTTCACTCTCCTCTACCTAAAAATAATCGTATTTTTTTTTCTCTTTTTGAGTGTATGTATGTGTGTGTGTGTGTGTGTGTGTGTGTGTGTGTGTGTCAGCCTTCTAATAATTCAATTTAGCAGGACCAGGCCTGTGTCTACCATTAGTTTTGAGGACATGATTTAAGATTGATGACTTGTGCCCCGTGGGAGCGAACCTCATGTGGGGAGAGGGGAGGGGGGTGTCTGGGGGGGGTTGTCTGATGGTGGCCAGGTCTCAGAATGGAATGAGAGTGCAGGAGTCGGGTGAATTAAAGTTTGGAATTGATTTTCTTAAAATCTGAGCTGACTAATGTGACAAGTCACAGCTGTGAGAGACTCAGTGTGTGTGTGTGTGTGTGTGTGGGTGTGTGTGTGTGTGTGTGTGTGTGTGTGTGTGTGTGTGTGTGTGTGTGTGTGTGTGTGTGTGTGTGGGTGTCTGTGGGTGTGTGTGTGTCGGGGTTTGAGGAGGGGTGTAGCAGCCTGTCTCCTCCAGGCTCCTCAGTGTGACATGGCAGCGAAGGAACAGGCCCCTCCTTGAGTGCCTGTACACACACACACACACACACACACACACACACACACACACACACACACACACACACACACACTCACACACTCAGAGCAAAGACAGAGGAGAGGTGGTTCCTCCTCCACCCTTCTTTGACACTAGCCGAGCCACTAACCCATCAAACTCCAGTCACTGACACAAATTATAGTCAGGAGAAAACTGAGGGAAAGAGAGAGAGAAGGGGAGAAAGTGTGTGAGAGAGGAATGTGAGATAGAGAGAGTTAGAGCTGCAGAGAGAGAGAGAGAGAAAGAAAGAGGGAGAAAGAGAAAGAGAGAGAGAGAGAGACCGACTGGGGCACCACCAGAGCTGCACTCATTGCCTGCCTTATTCAGGTACACCCTTGACAAGGAATGGGTCACCACGGTGACATTGTTGAATAATTCAAGAAAAGGAGAGAGGAGCCAGAGAGAGGGAGAGACAGTGAGATGGAGTCAGAGAGAGAGAGAGTGAGCGAGAGGTAGAGGGAGTATGAGTGAAAGATAGTGAGGGAGGAAGGAAAGAGGGAAGAGAGTAGGTGAGAGAGTACATAAGTCAGTGACAAAAAACAGCAAAACATATAGACCTGGATCGCCTTATCTTGTTACAACTCTGAGCCATGCCATCACAAGAACACACTGCATCATCTAGGAGTCACAGCTGGTGTGTGTGTGTGTGTGTGTGTGTGTGGGTGTGTGGCTTCACTGACTGCATACATCACTCTACACACACACACAGACTCACACACATACATTCACCTCCCAACACACACACACATACACACACACACACACACACACACACACATATGCACACACACACGCACACACATGCACACACAAGCCCCGCTCTCCAGGCAACATCTGCTCGCACGCAACACCATCTGCTCGGTACAGTACAGGAAATCATGCGATTACACCCTTTCACCATTCATGTCTTTCCTCCCAGCAAAGATTACTGCACTTCAAGATGCACGCCTGCGGAGCAAAACACCTTTAGCTATTTCGGTAACTAGAAAAAGATTCTTTGAAAATCACACACACAGTTTCTCCTCCTTACTGGAGAGACAATACAACACTTATGAAAACACAATTAATCTGTTTTCACCGAGCCACGAAAAAGGTTCCAACTTTCAACTTTTCTATATTCATTTTCATTGACGGACAACGGGAAACCAGAGGTAAACAGCAGTTGAGGGGTGAGCGAATGAACAACTGAACAAAAGAGTGAACGAGAGAATGAAGGGAAGAAGGAACGGTGGGGCTGGTTTCACGCTTGAGCGCGGCCTTTAAGACAAAGCACCTCAGGAGATAATTACAGTGTCAAGCATCCAGCGTGCCAGGCACTGACGACGACTGGGCAATACTTAGCTTTAATTAAATCAAAGCAGAAAATGCAATTTCTCCCGAGTGATCTTTACACAACCACAAAGAGAGAGCACACAAGAGAGACAGCAGACAGGAGAAAGTGCGAGGAAGGGAGGGAGAGAGAGAGAAAGAAAGAAAGAGAGAGAGAGAGAAAAACACTACTGTGTGCGATAATGGTATTGCTTTTCTGGTTTGTTTACTTCACAGGCCCTTGCATGATAACTCCTGAAGACAAACAACAGCACAACGCTACCGTAGCACTTAAAATTCATAAATTAGTCTGTTATTTTCAGATAGAGGAAATTCATTTAGTTTCTTTTCTGTTTTCCTTTGTACGTTTTTTTTTCTTTCTTTTTTTTTATAAAGTTATCCTATAAACGGCAGTTGATGCTCCACAAGAGGTGGGTGGCAAAGGGTGCACCTAATCACCATGGAAACACAAGCTGCCCCATCGGTGAATGTGACAGAGAGAATCATGGGAGGAGGGAAGCCATTAAAATACCGTATGAACTCCCACTTTTCACCATAGAACTGTATACTTAAACGATCACACTCCACTTGCAACACTGCAAACTGCCATTCAGCCTGGAGCCACTTGTGGAAGGCTGCAGTGATACTTTCAGTGTAGTGATATCACAGGCCTGGGCACGCATGATCCTCAACATGATCCGTGGAAGCAGTGAGACTGGGCTGATCACAACACGCTCGTCACTGCACTGAGATTTACATTTACATTTACATTTACATTTAGGGCTACTTTGTGCTACTGATCACTTGCTACTAAAACCAGAAATATTATTTTCAGAATTGTGTTTTAAAAGGGTCCTGAGATGGAAATGTATTTATTTGAACATACAGGCAATTGTAAGGACACCTCAAAACTATTACATTTGTTTTAATTTGAAAAAAAAAATGCTAGGTCCTAAATGAGCCTGATTTTAAATTATTATTTTATTTTAACATAAAAACAGTAGTAAAGAAACCTCAGAAATAGATTTTGTAAATGACAAAAAATGGAGAATCCTGAGAGAAAATGTTTCGAGTTAAAACTTTATTAGCATGTATCACGATATTTGAAACCACTTTCTTTTTTTCTATTTAACTATTATCTCGAATGTGGGCATGACTCGACCTTCCAGAACCTTCAGCATGACATGGCATCTGTGAATGAAACAGGAGGATTTGAAGCGATGCTGCCAGGTGAAGAGAAGAGCAGTGAATCTGGCGCATTTCCGGACGGGTGCGATTAGCGGATAGCGATGGCGTGCAGGGCTATTGATCTTGGCGCAGTGGTTTAATATGTTGTGTGAGCGGCTGTGTGTGTTTTTCGTGTTTTCATTAGCCCTCATAGGTAGACAGGAGGGCCTTGCTCTCGCCTGCAGGCACGGGGAATTAAAGAGAGAGGGGGCCCCTCCTGTGTTTGGACTGCTGGATGGAGCCGATCCAGGAAAGGTCAATACTAAATTAATATGGGCATTAATATTCTTAATGCAAACCCCCCAAACACTCACACATACACACACACACACACGCACATTCAAACAGACGCATGCACACACATGCATACTCCGGCACAAATACACACACACACACACACACACACTCTGTTTTCCCTCTTTTGATGATGGAGATCCACTTTTAAGTTTTATTAAGGCTAGTGGATGTGGGCACATAATGAGATATGATCCTTCATGGCCGTCCCCTGCGTGTTTGTTTGTTTATCAGACTGTCAGAGTCAAGTGCTTCTGATACTGATCTGTGCGCTGGAGTGGTGACAGATTTATGTCATATAGGCTGTGTTACTTTATAACTATGCCATTATGTAAGTCTTTTACACATTGATAAGTAGTGTGCGACAGCGCTTTGATATCTAGATAACCCCTAACCTTACTTTTATGTATTGACAAAACATCAACACACATTTTGCGTTCTCTTTTGTAAAGCTGTGTATTACAGCGCCTACTACACTGTTCTATTGGCTGTGTTACTGATCAGTGTGTGTTATCATACTGTATATATAATATACAGTAATAATGGTATTTATTTGTGAATGCATTATGGATGCTTCTGCCAGTGAATATCATGTAAGAGAAGAAGGGTTTTCAATTCTGGGAGAACATAAAGAGGAGAGGTGTACAAACATGTACTTTGAATGTTAGCAATACGATGAATAAACACCTCAACAAAATGAATTAAACATCACGAGAGGTGTGCGAAATGGCAATCAAGGCCCGCCATAACGAGGGAGTTTGAGCCCATCTGGAGGCTCGGGAGTGAGAGCTCCTACACGCGACATGACACGAGTTTACAGTAATAATTCATGATGACAACATGAAAAAGCAGGGGGAAAAAGTTGGGCATGAATTTACATGAAACACAAACCAAGAAGTGTGCGTCTGTGTGTATATGCGTGTTAATTGTGTGTGTGTGAGTGTGTGTGTGTGTGTGTTGTCGTTTGTTTTATTCATGATAAACCGATCGTTTGGCTGGAAAATTCCCATCTGCTCCTGCCGTACCTGCAATTATTTATGAGGCCCCTTCTTTGGGAACGCATGCCTCACGTGTGTGCAATTAATCCAGCAGACAATTAGATATTGTTTCAATTCACAGCTGACTGCAATTAACACAGGGGAGCTTCCAAGCGGCTGCAATGGCCACAGATTAGGACCCTGAAAGTGCTTGTTATCTAACCTGGGGGCCACTTAAGGATAACTCCCCAAATGCTCCTCTAAATGGTTTTGATGGAGAAATAATCAATTTTCTTTGTATAAGTAGTGTGCACCGAGTTGGGCAAACCTGATTAACTAAGCCAGAGACCACTTCATTAGTGTGCTTTGTTTGTCTTCGGGCTGTTATTGCTGTTTTCGTGTGCTGCCACAATTAGCTGGACTGCTGTTTTTATTTTTTATTTTTTAATGAGAAAGTGCAGGGGCAAAACTCGATGAAAACACAGCTTTGACTTGTTTCCGCAATTGTGGTGTGTTTGTGTTTGATGCAGAGCTGGATATGCCAGCAAAGTCTCATGGGGGTGACTACCCCCCCGCTCCCTTCTTATTTTTGGTTCTTTCAGTCTTCCTGTCTAAAAGCAGGTTTGACAAGCGGGTTTGAATCCACACGCGTCTAATAACCTCTCATTTTCTCCGATTTCACTGACTGCTTTATTCAGTGGTGAGAAAAATCCCATTATTTTCGTCTTCTCTGAGAGGAGGCATAGGCTTGACCGGTGGCATAATGACCGCGGGCCCATTTGTGCTGTTTGGAGGCTGGAGGTTTGGGATGGAGGGATGGAAGTGGATGAGTGGGGATGAGGGGTGGCCGGTTCAGCAGACCAGTTCTCTGTCTGGCCCTCACGGTCTGTTTTGCTGCGGTTGTAGTTACCAGTGCTGACGCTCTGCCGCTCTCACTGGACCTCCACACAAATTTCCAACCATCAATCAGGGCAGCCGGCTGCAGCCTCGGCTGCGTCTCCTCACCTTCCCCCTCCCCCTCCTCCTCCTTCTCCTCATCGTCTCCTTCTTCGTCCTCATCTTCCTCCTTCTCTTTGTAGATGCGCACATCTTTTTATTCTAAATCCGCTCTCATTATCGTTCCTCTCCACTGGTCAGCGAGTAGCGGCAGGGCTGAGGCAGCTGAGGTAATTGAGCGGAGCCTCTACGCGCCTGCCAAGAGAGAGAGAGAACGTGTGTAAGGGTGTCTCTCTGTGTGTGTGTGTGCGTGTGTGTGTGTGTGTGTGTGTGTGTGTGTGTGTGTGTGTGTGTGTGGACGAGAGCCAGATCCGGTGTTCGGTTCCGTTTGATTTGCGTAGATATTCCAGATGCGGCGAGGCCTGTCCGCCGGACTTTACTTGAGCATTCATATCTGGGCAGTGTGTGTGTGTGTGTGTGTGTGTCTTCCGTCCCTTCATTATCGGGCTGGGAAGTGTCAGACAGGAGAAGAAGAGGAGTGAAGTTGTGGTGGTGGAGGAGGAGGCGGACATGTTGGGCTGGGATGGGGTGGGGGTGGGGGGCCCTCTAATGCAATGTGGACATTGGACTTTTCCCTCCTTAATGATGGCGGCTCCTTCTCCTTCTCCTTCGGCCCCGGCGCTCTCCGCTCTCCTGAACTCTCGTCTCTCGTTCCTCTCGACAGGGCCTGGCGGGGGCTGATTGCATAATTTGATATTGATCCCTCGCCCGAGGCAGTCTCCCACCAACACAACATAACGTTACATTACCCCCACTTACACCACACACACACACACACACAAACACACACACACACACACACACACACACACAGACCACACCATGGGATGAGGCAAGACAACATTTTAGGAGGGAATTCATTGAGAATTTATTGAGTCGCAGCAGAAACAGCTGTTTGCCGGCACCATGCCTGCCGAGACTCGGTTAATAATCTTAATTATTGGAATTCTGTCGTGTTTGATTCGCGTTGCCTTCGCCTCAAATCTTTATTTCTCCAAACTCCGAGCGCCCCTACCCTCAGGCTGAAGAAGCAATAATGTGAGCCCTGGAGAGTCATTCACCGCGAGGAGGAGAGAGAGAGAGAGAGGGGGAGAGAAAGAAAGAGAGGGAAAGAAAGAGAGAGAGAGAGAGAGGAGGGGAGAGAGAGGGAGAGAGAGACAGGGGGAAGTGGGAGGAGAACAGATGAGTGCAGAGCAGACTCCTCCACTCTCCTCCACCTGGGCGTCTGGGAGGCTAAACGGCGGGGATATCGCTTATTAAACCATCTGCCGGATGCTAATTAGATTATCGGAGATAAAGAGAAGGAGTTTTCTTTGTACATTTTAATGAGATAATGTGTCAGCCGATTGCGCCGCCAAGATGGATGTAATTTGGTCGGCGGGCCCAGGATTCTGGTTCGCGAGAGCCGGGGAGGAGAGAGAGAGAGAGTAGGGGAAGTGTAACAGATGCAGTAGGGTGATTAATAACGTATGTATCTGACTACACTCTGCTTGCATCAGGGAAAAGACCAAAAAAACACACACAAAAGACAAAAAAAACACAAAACAGACAGTGTACTCAAATATTGTACTCTCCCTCACTAACAACAGTGAGAAAGGAAGCAGGCATCTTTGGGTGTCTTGCTGAGGCCAGTTTTGTGCAGCGTGAGCTAGCGAGGTTTACCCCCCTTTTGCTTGGTCAGCTAAGGAAGTCCCGACGTAACCGGCTAGCAAGGCCCCGAGTCCATTTAGCATTCCAACACAACACAACAACGGCGGGAGAGGAGAAAGGTACCATTGTGAGGGTTCTCCGGCTCCGACACCCACTTTTTGCGAAGGCTGCTAAATTTGCCCAGGATGGAGGAGATGGTAAGAAGGGGTCAGTAACTAATGAGGAAGAGGCTATCGATTAGAGCTGTCACAAGAGGAGCACATTAAAGTACACATTCAATAAAGCACTTCATATCAGCTTGGGCTAGTGTAAAGGTTAAATGCTGAGGAATATTGTCAGGATCAATACGTGGCTGCAAATTCATGTGTGGTGTGCCATTTCATTTTCCTTTTGCATTCAATAAAGTCATACGCGGAAATGTCACATAAGGACATGCTGTTCTTCTGCCACCTCGGTCGGCTCCCTGTCGGAAAACAAACTCCGTCGCACATTCTGTGAGCTTTGGGAGGATTGCCGATGCTCCTCAGCAAACTGTAATAAAGTTATTGCCATCGTCAACAGACCAACAGCGTAAATTGGGCCTTATTAAAATTTAATAACCGTCACATCGTCTCCGCTCGCGATAAATAACAAACTCAATTTCCACCCCTCCGCAACAGAGCGAGGGGCTGCTTAGGCAAGACAAATGAACGGTTTGCAGCACAGACTAACAACATTAACTGGCTAATTAAACAACAATAGGGGACGCTGGCACTTCTCACTGTGATTGTGCCATGCGCTTTAATGAAAAGGTTAACTGAGCGGAAGAAACAGGAGGCCTGGGCCTGTCTACAGCGTTAGGATAGGACCCGAAACACATTTATTTATTTATCTCTTCATGTATTTATTTATTTATTCCGTTTGGCCATTTAACAAACCTAATGAAATGATCCACACCCCCGCTGCACATGTCTGGGAATCTCTCTAAGAGGAGAGAAGAGGAAATCGCAGTTCAACGGCAACTGAACCTCCCTGTTCCTCTTCTCTCTCTCTCCCTCTTTTCTTGTCTCTTTATCTATCTAACTGGATTTCCAATTGGAGCTTTTTCATTAGTCAGTGGTCTGCGGTACCTGCTCGTCTTCCTGCTGAGCAGGGGATATGGCCGCCGTTAATGACTTGAGCATCTCTGGAGCACAGGCGCCAGTGGAGAGCCCGGCCCTGTGAAAATGAGGCTTCACATAGAACTGGAGCCATTAAAGACCTGACCTCTGTGCTGATCCTATCTTAGTGATATATAAGATAGATTTTAATCTCTACATTCATTACTGTTTGATAGATGTTATCATTTCTGTGATGGTTTGTAGCAAGCAGTACTTCAAATGAGGGCAATTCCTTTTCAAAAACTGATCATTAGAAAAGGGCAAAAGTTGTGGTGTCGTCTTGTATGTCAAGGCAACCTTGTGTTTTACAGAACCGGATACAAATGAGCTGCTCTCAGAACTGCCAGTTCTGAACAAGTAAACACACGTGCAGGTGTGTGACTGTGCAGACCAGCAGAGGAATCAGTGTCAGTGGGTCATACAGTCACACTCCCCTTCTCTCTCTTTCTCTACCCCCCCTCTCTCTGACTCTCTGTCACTCTTTCTCTCTCCTTCTCTCCTTCCCTCCCTTCCTCTCTTGGACTCTGTCACTCTCTTTCTCTCCCCTCTTCGGCTCTCTACCTCTGTCTCTCCTGTCTTTCCCAGGTAGTGGTCCAGCAGCAGCAGCAGCAGCAGCAGCAGCAGCAGCAGCAGCAGCAGTAGACACTGTGTCCATCCCTCTCCTCCTCTCTCCGCCGTCCCTCTGAAAATGCAATTAAGCGTTGGCTCTCGCTGCGAGGCGAGGTGGAGACGGCTCCTCCACCCACCCGCCCGACCGCCCGGGCCCATTTCCATACGCTAAGCCCTTAAATATGCCATTAATTGATGATGTAAATGCCCCAGAGTCGCCCAGCCAGCGCCTTTCATCATGGCCCGGCGCCATGGAGACCGAGGCCTCTCCCTAACGGCTGCAGGGGTGCTGGTGGGCGCACCCTTCCCCAAGAGTGCACACACACACACACACATGCACACACACACACACACACACACACACACACACATACACACACACTCATGCACACACACCCATGAAATCGAGAGGAGCTTTTGACCCCAGAAGAAGGTCACAGTGACTTTTTTGTGTTAAGTTGTTCTTGTAACTTTTCAGCTGCAGGCTGGTGCATGTGTGTGTGTGTGTGTGTGTGTGTGTGTGTGTGTGTGTGTGTGTGTGTGTGCAACTGTGTAACTGTGTGTTTGTATGTACTTGTGTGAGAGCATGTGTGCGTGTCTGTGTGTGTGTCTGTGTGTATGTGTGTGTGTCTGTGTTATGTGTGTGTGTGTGTGCGTGTGTGTGTGTGCATGTCTGTGTGTGTGTGTGTGTGTGTGTGTGTGTGTGTGCATGTGTGAGTGAGTGTGCATGTCTGTGTGTGTGTGTTTGCATGTGTGTGCGTGTCTGTGTGTGTGTGAATCAGTATTACAGTCAGTATTTCAGCATATGGAGCTGCAGCTCCTCCACACAAAGCTTTATTAGGGAGAGAGGTCTGACCTCCTGCTCCGCGTGCGGGGGCCGCTCAGGGGCCCCAGCGGCCCCATGAAACCCTGAGAGATGGAATCACAGGTGCCTGCCTGGCAGCCTGATGAGACCCTCAGAGCACCTGAAACAGCGCAGCAGCCTCCTTCCTCCTTCTCTTCTTCTTCTCTTTCTTCTTCATCTCTCACTCCGTTTCCACGCGGGGTTAGACCACACGTAGCCATCCAACACCTGCAGACCAGACTTCTCCACGGTGAACTTCGTGTTATTTTAAGATATCCGCACAGAAGAGGATGTTTACTGTGCACAGAGGCCTACGCATACTTGATGTCAGACAGAGTTAGAGGTGATGAATTAGACATGTGTGTTAGGATGTGGATTTAGGGTAATGTGTTACACTCCGAAGGCTATGTAATGGAGCAACAAATAGAGTTCATGTACAGGGAAAGAGTTGTTTTTTAATGTGGCAAAGTCCTTATGTTTTCTGGAACGACTCCTTCATTAATTTAACAAAACTGAAAAAACACACACACACACGCATGCATGATGACTTCGAAAAACAAGCTGAAGATCAATAATGCAGTAGTTTAGCATTGTACACTCCTTGCCTAGTGTTAATTATTCACTAAATGAAAAAGACATAAAATCCATTAGTGTGTTTCTTCGTCAAATTAGAAGCATTGGGCTTCGCATACGGCTTTATGTTTTATTGGCGATGGGGTTTAAGAATTTATGAAAGAAAAATATTTATCCTGTTTTTCTTCGCTCCCCTCAAAATAAGGCAGAGGATGCAAATCTCCAATGATGAGCACTAATGGACGAGGTCTTTTCAAAAATGTATGGGCTGCACAAAGCAATCCCACAGCTAGCATTTGAGAGCCTTTTTCATCAATTTGTTATGGGATGTTGGTTGACAAATAGGAAAACATAAATATTGAAAGCATTTACAACATTTTACTTTACAAGTTGACACATCTAATATGCTGGCTAAAAGCGAAACATCTTCCGAACGAGTCTCTCTCTCTCACACTCTCTCTTTTTTCTCTCTTTTTAATTCGCCTTATTTATTTATTTCTTCTCTCAGGCTTGAAATGAATTCCGCATGCCGGTCTGACTTTGAAAACATTCTGGTAGCTTAAGGCTTTATAAATACTGGTGCATTACGCAGATAAGATGCTGCTCTGCATATCATCTACATTCTCCCCCCTGTGAGTGCTTGCCTCTCCTCTCTTCTCCTCTCCTCTCCTCTCCTCTCCTCTTCTCTCCTCGTCAAGCCGAGTGGCTTACTCCAGCTGAAGCCTGAATAGAGGGGCTTTGAAAAGGATACATACAAATGTCTTGGAAGCAGCAGGCAGTGTCACATGCAAAACACTCACACACATCTCCCAAACACGTACACTCATCTGAGCATGCAAACACATGCACACAGAGAGAAAAAGAGAAAATCTCTCAACAGAACGGACACAGGATTAAGTCTTTGCTACTTTCACGGCCCTCAAGTAAACAAACACACCAATTTGTGTATATGGAAACGCTGGAACCATGCGGGAAACATGGAAAATGTTATTAAAGAAATCATTTAGCTTCAGCATGATAATGAATTTGAGATGCATTTAATAAACCCTGACAACAGTGGAATATTGATAAACGCTGTGGCCGTGTTTTCAGTGGCATATTATAGTTGCTCCAACTGGTTGTGGTGTTTAGCGCCTGTGGTGAATGAGTGGGGTCCTCTGGGGGACCCTGGGCCACACCTGCGTGGTCTTGTCATTGTACAGAGAGGGGAATTAAACAAAAACACTTCCCGCTACCTGACACAACTCAAAAAGAGGAGTGTGTGTGTGTGTGTGAGTGTGTAAATAGTGATACAGCCACAAGCTAGGGCCCTCTCGCCTGAAGATCACAGTTTTAAAATTGTACCTGACATTTCAAAAGGCAAAAGTGCACACACACACACACAGATACACACACACACACACACACACACACACACACAATCTTTCCCTCCTGTCTCACGAGTCCCTGCTTTATTAATGAGTTTGACACATAAAACGCACGCCGGTGACTAGGACAGGCAGTCATCAGAAAGTCTGTTTTGAGCGGCCTCTTTGCATGTAAAGGAATTATTCTCTTTTATAAGGACAAGAGACAATCACTGATTGCCACAGCTTTTTTCAAATGACCAGACCTTGAAGGCTGATTTCCAGACATGACATGAATATTGTATGCAAAAGCAAGGAAACTTTGGGCTGTGCTGAGGGTATGGTGAGGAGAGGAGAGAAGAGAAGAGAAGAGGAGAGGCAGGCAAGCACTCAAAATGAGCATTTGCAGAGATGGATGTGTGAGTTCTGTGTGTGGTGTGTGTGTGTGTGTGTGTGAGAGAAAGAGAGAGAGCGAGAGAGAGAGTGAGAGAGATAGAGAGAGAGAGGTGGGGGATAGTTTCAGTGTGTGCGTGTATTTGTGAAAAGTACATGAATGAAGCCGAGTGTGTAATGCACATAACAGGGAAGTGGAGTGTGTGTGCGTGAGTGTGTGCGTGAGTGTGTGTGCGTGTGAGTGTGTGTGTGTGTGTGTGTGTGTGTGTGTGTGTGTGTGTGTGTATGTGTGTGTGTGTGTGTGTGTGTGTGTGTGCATGAGTGACATGTTTTGAAGTGAGAGCTGTTGTTTTATAATCTGGGGAGAGAGTGCTGACCTGCGAGCACAGCACCATTAGCTGGTTCATATTCACAGCCTCTCCCTCTCGCTAATCAGCCTGTGATGCATGCGAACGCCCTGCTCTCCTGAGGAACATGGAGTTTCTAAGAGGTGCCACGAGAAAGAGGCAAACAAGTGGCTTTAACAGGGAGCCCCACTCTCACATTCACAAGGGTGGGAGGGGGGTGGGGTGGGGTGGGTGAGGTGGGGGGGCAAGAGGTAGTGCTGGATGTTTGGGTGTTAATGACAGGATGTCATGCTTGCCATTGGGCCGTGACAGACAGTGGGGGGAAAAAAACAAGAGACACCAACCAAAGAGAGATAGAGAGAGTGAGAGAGACAGAGATGGAGACCTGCTCTTCCTTCAATCAAAACAACAAGCAGGTGAGAAAGAGAGAGAGAGGGAGAGAGAGTGGGAAGAAAAGATAAATAAAGAAAGAAAAAGCGTTTAAATAATAAATACTCAACTCCCCATGTCGGCGGTGTCAGGCGAGATGCCAATGGGGAATACAAAGTTGATGTGAGACCGTGTCGGAATAAATAAAACACACAGGGGCTCTCAGGCAGCTCTCCTGCACTGTTGTCGGTTGGAAGTTTGCAGTAATTAAAAGAACAGAAGGAGGTTTGGGGAAGCAGCAATGCCACCCCTGAAGTAACAGCACACAGACTATGAAAAGAATGCATCATTTATTTACATTTACCATACGTAATGCATTCTAATCACATGTTTACTGGTCGGTAACACTTTACTCAAACCCAGGAACCGTAAAGCATCATAAACATTTATAAAGGGTTATAAAGTATTTAGAATGCCATAATGATTGACACAAGTCATGTCTTTCTATAAATAGTGATATAGACTTATATCAGACGCTATGGTGCATTATGAATACTTCATAAACATTTATAAATGTGTTTATAATGCTTTAAAGAGTTTAAGGAAAGTGTTACCTATTTTTCTTTGCTATTCCACATTTGATCTCAGTTTGCATGTATGGTAATAACAATGCAACAAGAAAGAGCAATGCACGTTTAACATGCAGCTACCTACGATTCTAAAATAGGCTGTTGTGACAAACACAAAATAAGTTTAAAAATGTGTATTGTAGGTACTTTGTATGTATAATCTTTTTTCCGTTCAAAGAATTCTCCCCATGTTGGTCAAGAAACTGCTCCAAAATCCTTCACGTATACCTCCAACAGCCCTGAATTCTGTGGGAGCCATTTTACAATGGCGATGATGATAATTCCTCCTGAAAAATGGGCTCCCTGAGGGTGGTATACGGCACCGTGGGCCATCCTCTCCGGCTGGCAGGAGGGACTACATCACTCAGGGCCAGTTCTGGACAGCTGGGGTTTTGATAGGCCTGGGGAATGGGACCATTTTAGTGGTTGATGTGTCCATCGTTCGCCGATATTTAATACTCGGTTACACTCCGGGCTGTACATGACAGAAAATCATTAAGCACTGCGGGCTGCTAACTGTCACACGAGTGATTGAAGGAGCAGTGAGCCGTTTCGCCTTTTTTTCTTCTTCTTTTGCGTGCGCGGCGATAAAAAAAAAAAGAATGTCTGAAAGTCCTCCGAGCTCTCAAGAGCGCTATGAGCCAATAGAGGCCCTTGAGGAAGCAGGGCCTCGGGGAGGTGCCCGGGAGGTCAAAGATCAAGCCGAAAGAAACCGAGGAACTGAAGGAAGGATAGCGAAGGTCCTCCACAGCTGTGGACGGTGGGGTGGGGTAAGGAGGACGCGGGGGGATAGATGGACACAGCGATTGGGTCTTGTGAACCATGTGTCTGTTTTATACACCAGAAGCTCGTTAAAAGGAGGATCTGCTCTGGGATACTCTCTGGAGGTCCCTACAGCTTCTCTGCGTTGGAGAGGAAGCCACCACCCAGTTGTGGGGCCCGGGAGATGGTTCCGCAGAGCCCAGAAATACAGATAACAGAACACAGAGCCCAACTTTTTTTGCGAGCCACTTTAGGTCACTTTTTATAATGGCCGCGAGCTGTGCTGAACCCATCAGAGAAAACTAGCATCGCTAACGGCACGGCAAGGTGTATCTTTTTTTTTCTCTCTCACTTTTACCTTCCGTTCAGCCCTGTTACGATTGCTGGTGCAGTCCACCAGTCTTTCTCTCTCCTTTTTTATCACTCTCTCTCAGTCTCTCTCTCTCTCTCTCTCTCTCCGAGGCTGTGGTGTGTGTTTTATGAGTCCTTGTGGGGTAATGACATTCAGCGCGTTGTCTTATCGCAGCACTGCCTCATCCTTGGGCTGGATTTTCCAAGTGAGGGCTCTTTCTGGAAGGAGTGTGTGGAGGGGGGGGGGGGGGGTCGTCCCTAGAGGCCTATCAACTTCAGGCTTCGAGGGGTGTCGTGGGGGTGGGGGTAGATGGGGGCTTCACTCTTCACTCACACCCCCACACAGGCTGAGGGGTCCTCAGGGAGATGGGTGAGAGGCGAGCGGTCCATCCGTCCGAATCCACCGACCGTGGAGCCCCCTGTTATTTAGAGAGGAGGGTCCTCTCTCTCTCCCTCTCTCTCTCTGTCTCTCTCTCTCTCTCTGTATCTCTCTCCCTCTCCCCCTCTCTCTCTCTCTCTCTGTCTCCCTGAGCTGCTTCCAGTCATTATGGTCATTAATGCTAAATGTTTTTTGTCTCTTTCTCCCTTTCTGTCACTCTCTATTCCTTTCTCTCTCTCTCTCTCTCTCTATTTCTCTGTCTCTCTCTTCTTTTAAGAGACACTAATGAAAAAAGGTAGGAAATTGTCAAATTACAAATTAAGCCAGCACTTCAATTATTTGCTTCATTTGATAATAACATGTGGTTAATTATTCATAGGGGCTAATTAAAACTAGGTTAATGATATTCTTTTAATACCGGAATGACTAACATTTTCTGGTTTATATCAAATTTCACCTATTACGGGCAAATATTTCCTCCAATTAGGAGCTAATTAGTATAAATACATGTATAACGTTATTACTGTTTTACACAATTACAACAAATATTCCACTGTTCTGTGGCAACTGCACTGTTTCAACAGCACTCACGACCTCCGCATAGGAGAATGTCATCTCTAAGTATAAATGCATTAGTGAGGAACACCATAAATAAATAACCACATAAATAAATAAATAAATAAATAAACGAAGGAATAAAATCATAATTTCCAGTCGCTGGAGGGCCTCTGAACATCGCCTTCAAACACTTCTCATATGCCAGAACCTTCTTTGCTGCCTCAGAACAGACAACAACAACAGCCACATGAAAAGGCCTCTTCCTCTCTTGAGGCCTGTGGGAGGGTGGTTTGTGTGTGTGTGCGTGTGTGTGTGTCTGTGTGTGTGTGGGGGGGGGGGGTAGTGGGGGCAGTGTGACTATATCGTTTCTGGAATTCAAGTAAATGTGTGGCTGCACTGCACTTGCTGAGGTTGACTGAGTGACAAACAGCGGGGAGTGCAGTCACTCACACACACACATACACACACACACACACACACACACACACACACTCAAGCAATCTCTCTCTCTCTCTCTTTTTCTCACATAAACTCACACATTACATACACACTTACAGATACACACACGCTTACACATGCCGTAAACACACACACACACACACACACACACACCACACACACACACACACACACACACACACACACATTCACACAGAGCCCTAGCAGGCATGATTACAGGGCCCTGGGTGATCCTTCAACTCGACGCTTGACACCCTCTCCCCCTCCCCACACGCAGTAACAGTCGGCCAGATCTTTATGTTGCCCGTGTGTTTTATTTACTCCGTGCCGAGTGACGCGTCCATCTCGGTAATGTGTCTGCCAGGCCGGCGGGATAAAGCTGTTTTTCTTGTTGCACCGCGCGCAGGGCGTTTACCGCTAACGCCTCCCTGGCCCGCATGCCATTTATCAGAGGGCCACCGAGCCTCCGCTGAGCTACGAGAGAGAGAGAGAGAGAGAGAGAGAGAGAGAGAGAGAGACTTCAATGTATTTACTTATTCACTTATTTCATTTCACTTGCAGCCTCGTGTGTTGGCGTACCTGTGGAGTTTTGTTTATCTCTTCTATTTTTACATTTTATTCATGGTTACTTTTCCTGTGAATGCGTAGGCAATACAATATATAATTTGTCACGCCGGTAAAGCACAAAGAGAGTGAGGGTTTTCTTTATGTGTACCAAATATCTGTATAATTACACATGCTTCGACAATACAAAGTGATTTTTTTCCATGCCAATAAAGGTCATTTGAATTGAACTGAGAGAGAGAGAGAGAGAGAGAGAGAGGGAGAGAGAGAGGGGGTGAGAGAGAGGGAGAGAGAGAGAGAGGGGGCAAGAGAGAGAGAGAGATAGGGAGAGACAGAGAGATAGGGAGAGAGAGAGGGAGAGAAAGAGAGAGAGAGAGAGAGAGAGAGAGAGAGAGATAGGGAGAGACATAGAGTCCTTATGGGCCCTGGGCTCTTATACAGATGCCATGACTGCTCGTTCACTGCCCTGAGAGACAGGAAGGTGTGAGGAACAAGTGAAGAGTTCATCTCAGACCCAAATACCTCTGGACCCTGCCTTTACTGCCATACTGCCACAAAAGACTCCATATTCATCTAAAAAAAAAAAAGACAAAAAAAGTTGATAATCATGGTGTGGATGATTATTCAAAAAAATGTGGCGGTGACAAAAAGTTTTGCACCTGAAGTTTTGCACCTAGAGAGTAAGCAGAAATGTATCTCATAAAAAGACCATACCTCTACAAGCGCCCTCCACTCACGCACCAGAAGAAAAAAAACTACACTAGACTCAGGAAACAGGCCGTAGGAAAGTAGCCCAGCTTTTCGAGTGAAATATTTTCATCAGCGAATGGCAGGCTGCTTTCATGCCTGCTCCTGCCGAGTTCATATAGACATGCTTGGTTTAAACCACCTTATTAAAAGAGAGAAGAGTGGAGGGGGGTGAGTGTGTGTGTGTGTGTGGGGGGGGGGGGGGGGGGGGAGTGGAGGGGGGTACGGAGTGAAAGGGCTGCGCATTGTAAATCCTGACACTTCCACACGCACTTGAATTCCATTTCAAACACTTGTCTTTCCTTTACCGTAATGGATGTCAGCTCTTCTGATGTAAGCTCAACCAGAGACTCTCTCTTTCTTTCTCTCTCTCTCTGTCTCCCTCTCTATTTATCTCTTTCTCTCTCTCTCTCAAGCATGCTCAGAGCCTGAATAAGTTCTCAGTCGTGTGTGTGTGTGTGCGTGTGTCTGTGTGTGTTTGAAGCGATCGTGCAACGTCGTCCTTGTGTTGTTGCCACATCAAAAGGGGCGGGGGTTGAAGGAGGGGGGAACTTTCGCATCACCTGCAGTGCATACAGAAAGATAAAAAAAGGGGGTCTGTGTGTGTGTGTGTGGGTGTGTGTGTGCAGGGGTGGGATGGGGGACAGATGAAGCAAAACTATCTTTAAATCAGTTGTCCAAGACATTTCCCCCTATTAAAGCTCAACACCCGCACCAGCTTAAAGAGGCAGACAGGCCCTTTAGATAAGCTAAGCAAGCCACTGTGTTTCAGCTGGGAGATCATACAAGCCGTCGCAGCCTTTTTCTCATGACAGCCCACGGTGACATGCCATTTAAAAAGCTCAGAGAGGACGAGGAACGAGAGAGACGGAGAGAAAGGGAGGGAGAGAGAGAGAGAGGGAGAGAAAGGGAGGGAGAGAGAGAGAGGGAGAGTGAGGGGGAGAGAGAGAGCATGCAGTCGTAAGCAGAGAGAGTAGCATATGGCAGTACACAGACAGGCAAACACAACTGTCACACACTTCAAATCACCCGTACCAAGTAGGCGGTACCATAAACTCAGACATGCAAACACACACACACACACACACACACACACACAAACACACACACACACACACACACACACACACACACACACACACACACACACACACACACACAGGAGTGTACGTTTAAAGGGCTGAGATGCTGATGACATGACCATCATTCTAACAGCAATGTTGTTTGATCTCCTCAACACTACTGAGCGGGACATCTCTCCACAATGGGATCAGTTCTCTATTCATATTGTTCTAGTATATTCCACTATTGATATGATAGGTCATTGATCAAAGATGCAGGTGTTAGTGGTACATGTGCTGTTGATTACCACACATGAAGCATACAGGGTTCACACGTGGCCCCTTCCTATTACCGTAATTTCCAGACTATTGAGCGCACCTGAATATAAGCCTCACCCACTGAATTTAAAAATAATAATTATTTTTAACATAAATAAGCCGCACATGTCTATAAGCCGCAGGTGCCTACCAGTACATTGAAACAAATTAACTTTACACAGGCTAAAATGAATATTTTAGCCTGTGTAATACAATAGTAATACAAAGTAATACAATAGTGATGCATATTATTAGTTTTGCCAGTTACGATAAGTGCACTGTTGCTTTAAGAGAGCACAGTTGCAAGAGTCAATCAGAAGCTAGAACGTTAGTTTGAAGATAACGAGATAGAAGAAAGATGCTAGTTTGAAACCAGTGAGCTAAAGAACTTGAAAAGACTGGATTTGTATTGTTGTAAACTTTTTTTTATGGTCTTAAGTGTTTTTAGTTGAGTTCTGTCTACGCCGGTAGACTGTGATTATTTTGACATTAGTTAAGTTATTGAGAGATACTGAGAAATCGCGTGGAGCTAAGCATCCATGCGGCTGCATCCATGCTAGCATCCTAGCTCCACAAAGCCACCGTAAACACAAAGACACCGTATACAGTCACAGGTATAATAATCCAGAAATTAGCCGCGTCATTGTTTAAGCCGCGAGGTTCAAAGCGTGGGAAAAAAGTAGCGGCTTATAGTCTGGAAATTACGGTAAGGCCATTATACACAGATTCAAATTTGACAGGTTAAAAAAAAGGAAATTTGATGTGCTGAATATTTAGAGTAAATATACAATATAAATAACAGAGACAACTCTCAAGCACTGCTTGGACACTGAATATGAAAATAAAACGTTTTGTAGCTCTCTAGCTTGTTACAGCGACAATATGAAATGCCAAAAAAAAAAAACATGGACGTATGTATTAATAAATGTGAACAGAATAATATATCTTGCCTCTAAATGTGGTGACCCCCCCATCCCCCACCCCACCCCAAAAAAAGAAGAAAAACTATCATACATCAAAGCAGTGTCATGCAGTCTGGCTCATGTCGGAGACGGAGCATGAATGATTACAGTACGAGAGGAGAAGAGGAAGCTCTCTGTGTGTATTTCGGGCTCTGTCTCGTGTCTCCCAGAGGTTTCGGCGTGAACACAGTGCATTCTGGGACGTGGAACACACTCCCTCTCCCTCTCTCTCTCTCATTCTCTCTCTCTCTCTCTCTCTTTCCCTCCTCTCCCATCTCTCTCTCTCCCTCTCTTCCCAAGATGGTGAACATTAGCCCTTTTTTGTTAGGACCGGATGTTAACATAAGCGAGCTATAACGCATTGTCTTGTTCCCCCTGAATTAGGGGGGATGTTTAAATATCCCCGGTACTGTAAGCGGGGGCGTGTGCTTATGACTCCTCTTGCTGCCTGCGCCATGGGCTCCAGAGGTGTGTATAGAGGGGTAGGAGAATGAGATGGAGGGGAGCTACGTGTGTTTTGGGTGTGTGTTTGGGATGGGTGGAGAGAGAGAGGGGGGGGGGGGGGGGTTGAGGGAGGGGTGGCAGGTGTGTTTTGGGGGTGAATTTAATCTCGGCAGATCATGTTTTCCACCGCTCAGATGAGGCAAAGCAGTCCTGGCAGCCACGTGTTTCATCTCGGGCACTGGGGTCCAAAACAAAGAGAAAATGATTGATTGGCTGATAAATTATTTAGAGGCGGAGGGGTTGTGGATGAGTAGAACATGAGAGAGAGAGAGAGAGGGAGAGAGATAGAGGCGGTCCTCATGTCTTCCCCTGTCTCTCTCTATCTCCCTTTAAAGATTAAATTGTGCACACACACATACATACATACACACAGGCAAGCAAGCAACCATGCAGGAGAGAGGGAGCGAGAAAGAGAGAGAGAGAGGGAGTGAGAGAGGGTGAAAAAAAAGGAAAAGTTGCTCCTAATTGTACTAATGCATGCCATCATGACCTCCACACAGCTGAAATAAAGACATAGGGAACCGGGAAGCAACCTGATACCTTTCCCACCCTGAGGAAGAAAAGTGAAAACACATATTAGAACCAGCCTCAGGTGCCTTAGAACATGAGTGTAGTTACCCTTCGCCCTCATAGACCTCCAACTCTCTTCAATCCTGTCTTCATTGCAAAACCACACCTCCCACTCTCCCTCGCACTGCATACACCAGCTATCTCAACCTGTAACACAGTTCCCTTCCCAAGACTAATATCTCTCCTTACCCACTCGCTGGCGCACCAGAGATTTAACTGTGCGTCTATCTGAAATAACACCATGCCACAACACACAGACAGGGCTCTTAGTTACTGCGCTTGCACTGTTCAATCCTCTGCTGCAGTTTCCAGTCTGACCACAGGGGGCGCTGATGTGATATATTAACTGGAGGCGAGGGTGCTGGCATGAAGCAAGGCGAGAGGAGATGCACATTCCTCTTCCTCCTTTTCTCTTTTTTTCTGTTTCAACTCTCGTGAAATTTCATTTGGATTGTAAATGTACTGTAATTTACTATCATAAATGTATAATGGGTGCCTGAGTCCAATGACACCACGCTTGCTAATCAACTCATTTGGAAATGAATATAGATCTATTAACAGAAGCCTCAACATTTTACATGCACAGAAATGACTCGCCATCAAACATGAGCTGAGACGCATTCGTTTTTTTTTTCTTCTCCTCTCCCCGTTCTCTCTTTTGTACAATCTAGATGTGAATTTGATTTCTTTTTATCCCTTTTCAATGTGTTGAACAAAAACCTGCTGCTTCTCGAAACCAAAGACTCTTTTTATTTCTAGTCTGGATGAGTGCAGATATGTGCAAGCTAGCAGCATCACATGAGAGGAATGCAGGCTTTGTAAATGTTAATTATTTTTTTCAGGTTTCGTAGAAGTGCCTACTAGTTGCTGTTGCGGCAGAGGTCGGAGTAAAGATATTCAAACAAGTCCAACCTGAGCACCACACCGCACACTTAACGCCGTGTGAAGCCGGCCAGGTTTAAAGTACTGCACAGAGAGCCTGGGGCACTATCTTGCGCTGGAAACGTTTAATCAAAAACCCAGTTCCATTCGGCAAGCGGTTCTAAGAAACGCAGGATAATGGAAAGACCACCACATGCAAATTGCAACCATGAAGAGAGAGAGAGAGAGAGGGATGGAGTGATTGAATGAGTTCATAGATGTGTGTGCATGTGTGGGTCAGAACATGTTTGAAAGTGTGTGTGTCTGTGTGTGTGTGTGTGTGTGTATGTGTATGTGTGTGTGTATGTGTGTGTGTATGCTCCCGCACACAGGTATGTGTATGAATGTCTGAACATTGAAATGAGTGCATGCATGTGTGTGTGTGTGTGTGTGTGTGAGTCTGGTAGGGAGAGTGAGCATATGTGAGTGACAGCCTGAGAAGTATTGTCGGAGTGAAAGAGAGTGTACAAGTTTGATGTCACTTATGACATCACTAGACTAAGCGCCTATGTGTACATGGGTCCGTGTTGTCCATAACAACGTGTATGACTCATAGCCCACCTCTTTGGTTCTGTGTCTGTTGGTTCAAAGGTGCAGATCTACGTGTGTGCGTGTGTGTGTAGGTGTGTAGGTGTGTGTGTGTGTGTGTGTGTGTTTAGGTGTTGGGTGTTCGTTTGTGATCAAATGAGTATGTGCATAATCCACCCCACCATCACATGAGGGTCTGCTGGATGAACTTCAAAATCATCTGAAGGTGTGTGATTGAACCCCTATAAACCCGCTACCCCCTCCACTCCACCCCCATGTGAGGAGCACGGAGGTGCGACTCCTGGAGAGAGAAGAGAGGGGAGGTGGAATCACACCCCCGCTTTCATTACTCGCCTTCCTCCACTCCTCTTCACTCCACTCCTGACGAAAGGGGGGAGAGCCCAGCCAGGGGTGCGGAGTGCAGGGGTAAGGTAGGGTGAGGCTGGGTGTGAGGTGCGACTGGACTGGCCGTTATGGAACGGGGGACAGAAAGAGAGAGAGAGAGAGAGAGAGAACAGGGAGTGGAGAGAGGCGACGGATGACTGACGGGGAGAAATTCACTGACAGGCCCTGAGCACTTCAGTGCATGGTGGAGTCCACTGTATGTGAGCATTCTCTCTCTCTCTCTCTCTCTCTCTCTCTCTCTCTCTCTCTCTCTCTCTCCCCCCCCCCTTCTCTCTCAGCAGGAAGGACAGGTAGACATGCAGGTCTGACCACAGACAGCTGAGGATTGCTGAGAAGTCATTTATCACCACGGAGAGAGGTGCTGCTGGAGAAGGAGAGAAGAGGAAAGGAGAGGAGAGAAGCGGAGAAGTGTGGAGAGAGGGGAGGAGAGAGAGAGGAGAGAAGCAGAGACATATGGAAAGAAGGGTGTGTGTGTGTGCTGGGACCGTGTGCTACATTAGGGGTTAGCGGGTCCTGTGGTTAAAAGCATGTACGATGCTGTAAGGTCAGGTAATTATGACACTCCTGCCTTGGAGCTTGGGCTGCCTCTGCTCTGACTAGACAAGCCATTTTTGTATATACCGCACTTGCTTTCTCTGTCTCTTTTATTTCCTCTAAATCAGAGCATTTTCAGTAGTTATTCAGTACAATATGATAAGTAAACAATTTATTCCGTGTGTGGGCAAAAGAGACAGTAAAGAAATAAACTTTCTGTAGCCAATTAAGAAGGAATATTTTGCAAAGAAAAACAATTATTAAATCTTTGTTTTTCTCCACTGTCATAAAAGTAATTAATTTTGTGAAGGAACATCACAGTTTGAAAGCTCTTGGAAACGAATTGATTTGAATGTACTACTCCGCACCCAATAGTCTAGATACATAGATAGACGATACATAGAAAGACAGATTGATAGCTAGCTGGTTCATGCGTGTCTTTCACTGTGTTGCTCAGTCCGAGGCACAGACTCAAGCGTGTTGGAAACTATTTATACACTGTGGCTCTGAAGACCCTTCTAGCACTGGCTGTCTGAGCACGCTGAACGTGAGTTTCCTCATGTGATTGCCTGTGAATTACTCAGACTGGCGATAGACAGGGGGGCGGGGGGGGGGGGGGGGGGGGGGGGGGTTAGGGGGTGCAAACTGCTGCTCGTTTTGCAGCGTTGCAAAAACAGTCCAGTCATTCATATCACAAACAGCGTGCGTGTATTTTATGCATGGAAACAATAGACCACAGCTATACCAGTGAGTAAACACATTGGAGGCAAAAGCGAGTCGTGAGTCGAGTCATGATTTTTCAGCATTCTGCCCCCTGGTGAAAGATGATTTAGATGCCAAGGGGGCTTTTGAAAAACAGATTGAGGGCAATGAGAGGGCAGAAAACACAGTGTGCCGCGGATGTTTCTCTTTGTCAAACGTTAAATGACTGCCAAAGAGCAGGACTGAAGGAATGGTGTCGGCCTCTGAAAACCACACCTTTTAATGACTGCCCTGAGAGGAGACACAGCCCAAGTCAGTATCAGGTCAGTCTTAAGGTGCCGGTCTTCACAGACAAAATAAAAGTTCAAACTCAGGGAAAGGTTTCGGTTGTTCAAACATGTTTGAAGTACGAGGTTGATCCAAGGATATTTACACGCTCACCAGAACCCAATTTAGATCATATTCCATGAGAAAGTTAAAAAAGGGAGGGAGGGATAGGGGGTGCAGAATTAAATAAAAATAAGGTAGAAAATTAAATAAAAATGTGCTGATGCCATGAAAATACTTTAATCTACAATCTGTAGTTTCAATTTAAATCTTAAAATAGGTCAAAGAAGAGGAGGAGGACGGGGCGAGGGAACACATGAAGCTTTTCCCTGAGCCTCGAGATACAATACTAAATCATATGATAGACACTGTACTGCTGCACCAACAGTTTCCTCTTGTTAATCATAAAGAATAATCTGACACACACACACACACACGCACACACGCACACAAACAAATGCACACCAACTGTGAAACAGCAATGAAAGTGAGGGAGAAGAGGCATCCTGTTCTCTTTCCTTCAACATCATCGTCCAAAAGAGAGAGAGAGAAAGAGAGACAGAGAGAGAGAGAGAGAAAAGGCAGAAAGTGAAATGCAAATGATCTCTCAGACGTGCCACTCAAATCACCTCAGAAGCAGAATACATTTAGTGGCTCTTTAGAAGGCCAGGCACATAACATAACTGCGGTTTACAACACTTTGTGTGCTAGGAAAGAGAGAGGGGGAGAGAGAGAGAGAGAGAGAGAGAGATAGAGAGATTTTTTTTTTTGAAGTTTGGCATTCTCCACGTGGGGATTCCGTGAGCTCACGATGCTGTTTAGAGCGCATTAGCAGCCAGTGACACAGCTTCCTCCCACCTCCTCATCTCCTCCTCCTCCTCGTTCGAGTTTTCTTGTTGTCGGCTGGATTGTCCTGAGGCCATAACAGCATCAATCCCACCCCACCCCACCACCACAAACCACATCACCACCACCCTCATCCAGTCTTACACGGGGGGCTCATTTTCCATCAGCAAAGCATGAAATCAGGGGAGAATGCCACACAACAACCGCCTCGTACAAGAGCCACTTCTTTTGAGCGCACACACACACACATATACATGCCCAATCACACACGCAAACTTGCTCCCGCACAGCCACACATACACACACTCACACACAAACACACTCACACACACACATCTTCCAACTCTAAATAAATTGTAACTCTCGGGTAGAAGTCAAGTGGATGTGATTTGCTGCCGTGTCTCCAGGCGTCAGGCTGAAGAGGACTGTGAGTTGAGCCGTGAGAGAATTACACTGGCAGTTTACCACCGTAATAACAACAACAGCATAATAACACATCACTTTATTTATTTACACATTAACATAATAACACAATTTCCTCTTTCTGTTCTCCGCGGCACCTTTCCATATGCAATGCAATTGGCCTAGTCGAGTTTCACTCTTCACGTGCAAGTGCAATGCAGTTGTTTCCCTGCACTCCAATTTAAATCATATGGATTAAATGTATACATTTACACTTCCATTGCATGCATTGCACTCATTCGTAATTAGCAGTTTTTGTATTCCAAGGTGTGGGTTACGGCATAAATCCACAAATCATTCTGATAGGAAACCCATGGGGGGAAAAAAGTCCACCAGCGAGAGGCCGATTGCTGTGCGAAGCACAGTGAGGCGACAGTAAGCCAAACGGTAATCCCTATCCGGAGTGTCTCTCTTTCAGAGCTCAACTGGAACCGCCACAGTAAACACTCTCTGCTCCCAAACAGCGCGGCACAGCGACACTAACACCAGCGTGTCAACAATGCCAGAGCCATTTCAAGTCTGGCCTGGTGCTCGCCGACCCGCCCCGGCCACTGCTGCTGCAACTTTGATGCAAGAAGATGAAACCCTGACTGAGGCGGTCAATTTTTGTGTGTCTTTGCCCTCTCTTATGCTTTCTTTATGTGGTGAGCGCAGAGCAGCGTGGGAAAAAAGGAGAGGTAAACAAGGCCAAGGTCCTTGTACACACCAACAGGCGGTAAGTCAACAAGGAGAAATGAGGAGGACTTAAAAATAATAATAATAATAATAATAATACTAATAATAATAATCTTCAGGACAGAGGAGAGAGTAAGTGGCTGAGAAGAGCTAGGATATCTGTGTTTAGTTTCTCCATAGCAGCTCATAGAATGGGCCTGGTCTTCAGACGAGCCAGCATGCAGTAGGCAGCCAGGAGCAGAGGAGGTCTGCCATAAAGTAGGCCACTTTGGGATCCGCGATCCGCATGCCTGGTCTGGCTCCACATACAAATGCAAGCTTTTCCTTCTACCACAACAGAAGAATCTGAATAATAAGATCCTTTTCTTGAGGACAGTTGCTCTTAATAATAGAAAAAAAAACACTGCTAGCAACTTCACTTACACACACACACACATACACATACACATACACAGACACGCACGCATAGAAGCACAGAAAAACAGCAGTGCCTGGCAAAGACGACATGCAAAATGAATGACAAGAACAAAGACGACATCATATGCTGCGTGTCTGTGTTAAAGATGATTTTCCTTTTCAATAATGGATCCCTATCAGCTCCACACCAATAGCCTGCGAAAAATACAAACCAAGCCAACCTCTGCGCCTGAACAAAACTTCTATATTTAATCTGCGCTGAGAACACTGTACATGCAAAGCCAAGGATAGAGAAAGGAGTGGAAAGAAGAATGGGAGAAAAAAACAACAAACTGCCTCACAAGTTCTGTGACATGCAAATTGCATTGTGCTTATATACCAGGAAGCTGATCGCCCTTAACGCTGAGATTGACAGTTTATTTTATTTTATTTTATTTTTTTGTTACACATAGGCAGATTATAAATATTTATAATTGGGTTGATATCGGCGGGCTGGTGCCAAGTCGACATCTGCATGGAGTGAG